>NW_014569585.1:654988-674151 GCF_001313835.1 Polistes canadensis
AAAGAGGAAATTCTCTCTAAACTAGAAATAGTTTAGATAGAAATTTTAACTTTACTACAGTTGTTCCTATTTAGAGTATCGGATAAACTAACTTTTCAGTTAACGTTTTTTTTCTGCTATTTTTTTTTATCTTTTCTAAACTAAAAGGAACAATATATAAATATATAAATATTAGATATACGTTACAAAATACCTAAACTGTTTTGTTATTACAAATATGTATACATATAATGTGATATATATTAATATAATAGGGGTAAAGTATATCTTGTTCATATGAATATGTGCACACAACATATTGTTCACGATTACCAAATATATATTACGGCAATCGCATAGAATTCATATTGAAGGGAAGAAAAGGTTCAAAGGTACAATTCAGAACTACGTGTCATAAAAATGATTGATTACTTTAGTATAAATAAAGTGCTGCTTGAAATGATGTTATTATATATATAGTTTTTTATGAAATACACTTGTTTGAGTATAATTTAATTTCTAAGCATGCTCTGATAATATTGTAGATATAAATAGATATACTGGAGAATACAATGAACTCATTCTTCCCGTAATAAAAATACTTATGTATACGCGTATACGTTTTCTTCATGCGTATATGCGCATACGTATGTGTATATACACGAATATAAAAGTTATCTTATAACTTAGTCTTTAAACATCTTCATTAAATTGTAAGTGTGTAAGTATTCTAAACTACTCAAAATATAAGCTAGAGGTAACGACAATGATAGCTTGTACATGTGCTTATTTCTGTGAACAGAATTTCTGCGATATCAAATTTGTCTGTCCACTGTCTGGAACAACCTTAATGAGTTTGGGAGGCACAAAACTTTTGGTTGATTTCTGAAAATTCTATTAACTAATTTATACAGTTTAATGTTCTTTACCTTGCATTGTCTGCCTTCCATGTTGTTTCTAATGTAACCGGTATCTCGGATTATATCCTAACATGGTGAGTTAATTGCATTGTTGCAAGGTTCATTCTGTTTATTAATACGGCAAATTCAGCATGCTATTTTTTTTATCATTCCAATGATAGAAAACTTATTAAACTAAAATAATAATCCTATATAAAAATGAAAGCACTATGAGGGGTTGACAATCTTGGATATTATTTCTGTTTCTGCTGTATTAGAAGTTATTATGTTACAGCAATAAATATATACATTAGCATATGGAGTATTCTTTTTTGCAATTAGTATTTACTATAAAACGCAGCAATTCTTTGTTTAATTAACAATATGGAACCGATACTCGATAATGACAATCAATTAACTTTCAAATATCATACATTTTTTATTTATTAGAAAGATAGTTGTGTTAATATTTATTCAAAGTATTACTGCGTTTTTAACACAAGCCCTTGACCCCCAAAATCTGATTAGGACTGTTCCAGACGCAATGGTGGAGGTACTAACGTAGTTTTGAATATTATTTAATTCCCTGAATTTGATTTAATTGTTATTCATTTATATTTGATGACAGCAAACTTAAATAGATTTAGATGTAAACTTAATATTATTAAAGAGAAGATATGCACATTACATTTTATCATAACACATTGTCTGCGGCAGACCTAATCAGATATATATCCTTCATATAAATTTCTTAAGTATATTTCTTTTCTATATATATACTGTATATGTATATATTATCAAATCACAGTTCCTTATAAAAATATATATATAACATTATTTTATCGTTAAATGTATAATTAATAATTAATGTTAGCTTTGTATAAGCTTGTATATATATTTCCTTGGAATTAAGGATGTTATAAAGAAATGTATTATTTTGCGTATAAAAAAAAGAAAAAGAAATTCGTGTTAAACGATAATGGTTAAGGTGCAATTAAACGAAACTGTAATAAAAGCGCAATGTATTAGAATTAGATAATTGTGTATAAATGTACATAGGTAAGTATAAGATTCAGTTAAGTTATAAAACGAGCTACGCTAACAGGAAAATTATTTACTTCTTTAAAATTATTTAATACAAATTTAATTTATTTGAAGATAAACATAATATTTTATTTTTCAGGAAGGATTCAAAATAATAATATTAGGGTGCCTTTAAAACAATGGAATTCAGGAGTAAAACAAGATGGAATGGACGATGAAGCATCGTTGCTTACCGAATCTAATCCTATTTCTCCGCCTTTCGTCCGAGCTCCAATTGAAGATCGCTCGAAGTATGAAAAATTAGCTTTTAATGCTGATGAAATATCAAGCGATAGCGATAAGGATGTAGCCTTAGAACGAGTGAAGAAGAAAAAAAGAAGAGTTAAAAATGTATTGAGTAGGAAAAAAAAAGTGAATCAAGATATAAACAATACCAACGTAGAATATGAATCTGACGATTCGATAGGATCTGCTAGTGATTTAAAAGCAATAAATGATGAGGAGTGTAATCAAGAAAATGATGACGACGAACAAAAGAAAATAGATGAGACTATCTCAGAGAGTGTACGCACTTGTGGAAGTTCGGCGTATCATGCCGAATGTGAATCTGTTGCAACACATGAAGAAGAATATAGAATGAAAAAGCCAAAAAAACATCACCATACTCAACATCTACCGACAATCGATTCTGATCCTGTAGTAGGACATCAATATGGAGAAAAACCTTTATTATTAGATGATGAATTAGATCCTGAATCAAAACCAGAACAATCTCATGGAGATCCGTTTGTTGGTCTCCAGTATGGATCAAAACCTTTGTTATTAGATGGTAATAGTTCATCAGATGAAAACGATAAATTAAGATCATTAAGTAATAGTGTTTGGAAAATAGAAAACGATGTATTTGCACTTGCACCATTTCCAAGGTCTAGTAGCTCTAAAAAAAGTAGTGACAGTCGTGATAGCGGACGTAAACATTTTGGACAGAACAGTATTGGAAATTCTCCTCAAAATTCAAACTTGGTAACACCTATATCAAGTTCTCCAGTTACGTCTGAATTTTTAGGAAACGTAGAAAGTAAAACTCAAGCCGAATTATTATCTGTATTGCCTTCTACAAATTTCACAGATATAAATATGAGTAAGAATAATTACGAAATAGTAGACTTTGCTCATTCAGTTAAACAATCTCCGACCACTGCTCTTCTTTGTTCTAATACTAATGAACAGGAAGATATAGAAAAAGATCTGTTTGGATCTTCGCCTTTCAGCCCAAGTGGTTTTACAAATCCCTTCAACAATATGCAACAATATATAAACGTTGAAAAAACACACAATCAAACAATCTCTGCATTTATAAATTCACCTTCTTCTTATGCTAATTACGCTAATATCACTTCGCAATCTTATAAAACTCCAGATAATCATTGTACAGATAATTCACCAATTATTTCTAGTTCTAAACTTGGTGCCACTGTAACCAGTAATTCAGAAACATTGAATATGGAGTCTTCCAAAGATCTTTTTGGATCTGAACCTTTCGAAGAATTTGCTAACTTGCGAATGAGTGAACAGCAAAGGCCAACATCTCTACCATTATCGCAATCTCCAAACTTTGTGAAGAATTCATTAAATACCGTGTCAACATGTAACATATATTCATTAAACACTGTTCCAATAATACCAACAACATTACAGGCTTATACAACAGTGCAGCATACTACTACGATAGCAGTTCAGGCATTAGATAGCATTTCTAAATTAAGTATTACACCAGAATTAATTTCTACTATGTCTCCAGAACCTTTAGTTACAGATAATCCATCAAAGCATAAGAAGGATAAATCCAAGTCTGATAAATCAAAATACCATCTTATTAATGAGAACCATGGCGATGCCGTTAATGTTCTGCCTACTAAAATATCTCACAAAGTTAAATCTGCGGCACATAAAAAAAATCTCAAAATAAAAAAGGGCTCTGCAGCCACATCTGGTTTTAGTAACATGAGCTTCGAAGATTTTCCTAGTGACGACAATGACGAGAAACAAGTTAGAACGAAGGTAACACCTTTCGAAGTAATAAGAGAACCAGAAAAGAAATTTGGTTCCTTGAAAAGAAGAAGCAATCCTTTTACCTGAGAAGAAATACAGCTAACTAATAGCCAAGGTATTTATTACTAAAACAAGCAAGAAAAATATATATGATGCATTTTAATTAAATGTTAGTATTTTGAATGAAAATATAGTCTCGAAATAGTACGATGATTTGTATTACATTATAAATATGATTACATAACGTAATCCAAAATATGGTTAAAATGATTAAAGTTCTGAAAACAAAATATATATATATATATTCAATTCAATATACGTTGAATTTTTCTCAAAGGTTATATATATATATATCTTTTTATTTAAGTCTTATATTTTTTCACAAATCGGATAAGAAATATTTCATGTGATAGCAGCAGGTAGCTGCATATGTGTATACGATAAGGCATATGCAACAAGTATATACATATATTTATGCCTGACTGACAAATGGTGCGTTCTGTAAAGACGACTTATGCGAATTGGAAAATATTCATCCGTGTAACGTCATCTTTCAATTAATTTTTGCATTTCTAGAAGAATTGTACAGGCAAGTAGAAATAAGGAAGTAATAGGTCTTACATCATGTAAAAGTAATATATATATATATATATATATACGTAATATTAATTTATATGAAGGTATATATATATACATATACTTTCCAAAATGTTTTTTAGATAAAACCAAGTGGTTTAACTTGGCAGCTCGATACCAAAAAAAAAGGAAAAAAAGAAAACGAAAAAAAATTTGGTAGAGGAATTTCTCACGCATCTATTTTTGCAGCTAAACATTTTCACTACATTTATACTTGAAAAATTTGTAGATATCTATTAGTACGGTTTGCAAAAAATTAGTTGTTACGATACATCTTTTTTAAAAAAAAAACTTTTCTGTAAAGATGTTAGTTACATGTATACATGAATAAAATTATAAAATATATACAATTTTGTCGTAATATATACGACGAGAGTGTGTGCATTGTATAAAATAATATTTTTCACGATAGGAATTTATATAATAACATATATTCCTTTCGGTAAAAAAGAAAAATAAATATCGCTTACAAACTTCACAGTTTATAAAGGCGCAGATAATAGCACTAAGGACATTTCTATGAGGTCCTAATCAAAACTCTACAATATATGCGATGAAGTAATATTAGAAAAAAAAAAAGAAAAATATTTAAACTATATTTGTCTTCATTGGTTTGCCTAAAATATTGCCTTATTACGTAAGACTGAATTGTTGATTAACAGTCAGTAATAATAATTAGATGATATTAAATAAATAACTTTTAGTATGTGTCATTAATACTGTACTAATAATAATATTGTCTGATCGCTAATACAAATTATATTTGCACGTCTTTTGTATAAAGATCAATTTGTTTGAAGACCAAGATAAAATATACATGTACATTTTCTTCATATATTCTTATAATATCATAATCTTCATAATTCTTAGCAATATCAAAATATTTAAGATATTAAATTAGTTAAGAAAATGACATTGTTTGAACCGTATTGCTAATTTTTGCCTTATATGTATGTAGCGTATCCCATGCTTCTTGTTAACGACTTTCTTAACAATTGATATTTATAAATTAAAAATTGCTGATGAAAGCTTGGAAAAATTGCTATTTTTTAAGATAAGAATAATTAAAGGCTTCTAATATCTGCTCGCTTATTTATTCGAATATCATCCCTCGTTGCTAATACTGCGCCTTTAAAAAATATCTATTATATCTTCGAATGAAATTTAGTTAACTATTTAAAAAAAAGAAGACAATATAATAGAAATGTCTATAGCTAATATTTCTATATGCTGACATATATATAAATACACACATACACATAGGCATACATATGATGCAGTATAATGTAGATATTAACTCGTATATAATTAGGTGCCTTCATTTATTATGTAGCCATTCAAGCTTGTACTTTCTGCTGTTGTATAGAGTAAGATTACTGATATTATCAAACAAACTGAGTCAATTTTATGTCTACTAATGTAAGATTTAACGTCCGAAAATTGTTTTCCATTCAGTTCCTATACATTACTGCGAAACTTTTGCAACACAAACTCTTATTAAAATGTAAAGTTCTCAGAAAAGAAAAGAAAAAAAGAAATAATAGTAATAATAATATTAATAATAATAATAATAATAATAATAATAATAATAATAATAATAATAATAATAATAATAATAATAATAATAATAATNATAATAATAGAAATTAAATGTGCGAATGTATTTATCAATTTACTTTATATAAGAACAATTATGAATTTGAATACTATAGAAACTAATTATTTAAATCTGTATAAAAAAATATATACAAGATATCAGTAAAGAAAAATCTTTGAAATGCACAAATAATATGAGAAAATTTACGTTACGAATGATGTATACAAAATTATTTATAATAATCAAAAATATATAATTCATTAGATATTTTAAATAATATAACTCGAGTAATAGAAAATATAGAAAATTCTTAATTATCAGGTTATTATTTTATTTAATAAATTAACTTATAATAACTCTTGTGCATTTTAAGGATTTAAATTTTCTGCTGTTCTGTATACTAGGACAATCTAGTATTCGTCGGCCTTAAAACCCGTCGTTCTTTACAGTATTTATATATTGTAAACAATAGGTGCTAAGAAAATATTAAAATATAATGTAGAAAACAAAATGTCTTTTTTAACGTAAAGAAAAACAAAAATACCATTATTCAAAGTTGGAATTAATCTTTGTTAATAATATCAAAATGATGCATTCCTCCTTTTTTTTCATTAACAAAAAAAGCGGTACTTTTATTTAACTATTCAAAATAGAATACATTTGAAAAAATAATATTAGTTGTTTTTATTACACAATGTCATAAATTTCATGATTTCATATTGTCAAATTAAATTGTTTGTTTAATTAATTAATTTTCATTTATCAGTTATATATACCCCAATTCTAATTGATATTTTTCCTAAATGAATAAATATTACACGACGATGTACATAAACGATTATGTATTAATAACATTTTCACTGTATCTATTCAAATACAGAGCATTGAAATAAATTGTATCATAATTAATATGTTTTATATTTGTATTAATATATATGATAGAACGATAATAAATTTTAATATGAATAGACTAACAAAGCGAATCATTTATCGCTGATCAAAATAGATTTTGTAAATTGATATTAAACGATATAATACTTCAATAAGAAAATGAATTTAACAACAACAGAAGTGTTCTCCAAAAGTGTTGAGTTTCTTTTTTGCCATAATGAAAGAGAGAACGCATATAAAAACCCATGTAAAAAAATTAAGCCATGTACAAACAATAGCGAGTTGTAATGCAAAACCTGTATTTAATTCTTCTCCTCGTCTAAAATTATTGGCATCCGGTTGAAGATAATCCATGTAGTCAAAAATTGCACTGCAAGCGAGTCTGTATCGAATTATCTAGTAGATAAAAAATATATTTATTTATTACTTCTTTTCAAAAATTTAATAAAATACTATCATAAATAATATTCTATCCTAATTACAATAAATAAAAAATAAGAAATAAATCTTACATGAGCTTCACGTCCCCTAGAACCCAAAAGTTGTATCAGACTTCTTTTATACTGTTCACAAGTTTTAAAAAAACCATCGGTTGTGACAACAGCATGCGCAAGCGATAAACAGCCAATCAAAGCAGCGCAAAATACTGATGGTATCCATTGTTTAAATGGAGCTCTTCTTTTTGGACCAATTACAACAACTTGCCCATTAATAGTGGCTCTACAAAATTCATAATTAACATCATAAAATATTAGATGTTACCATCTATAAAGATAATACCATAAATATAACTATCTAAAATTCTTTAATAAAACATAAAGCATCTTAAATATTATAATATCTAATTTACCCTTACTATTAAATTTGAAAATCGGAAATTAATGATGTACTGCGCATGCGTACGCATGGAAGGAAATGGCGGAAATGACAAATATGACGTAGGATTTGTACAAATATTTTGTCAACCAGACTAATGAAGAGATGTTTATGTTAAGATGAAAATAAAGGTAAGAAAGCGATAATAATTAATTAGTATACCTGTTGCTGTTATAATTCATTGACCTGGGCTCATCAAGGCCACGATTAATACAGCATCTGTAAATATGATAAATACTGAGGCACAAGCCAATTATAATTGCAGGAACGAGTCCGTAGACACCATAATGGCAAAGTTTTATATCTCCTCCCATAAATGTGCTAAACGTATTAATACCATACAGTATACAACCACAATTAACACTAATGCAAACATCTAATGTCATTTCCCAATGTTGCCAAATGATTGCGAGAGATGCTAAAGATATTATCGCAAATATCACCGAAGCAGTGTACAATATCGCGAGAAGAGTTTCTGCTTGCGAAGTTTTCATCGTTGCAAATATCTGTTCTTTTTTTTATTATAAATTTCTAGTTCCACGATAAATAATATTTCAAGTCATATATTATTCTTTCATTTTTGATGGTATGATCATAAAAGTCACACCTTTTTTTATATTTCAACTTCGTTCGATGGATGACAAATTCATGAATAATCTACAAAGAAAAAAATTAATATAATCGTTGAATCTCTTGAATTTATAATTAATATACATTTGAAAAGATTATATTGTTATGCATCTGTGTGTACATGTGTACTTGTTTGAAATTAATTTGGATCATTGTTATGCCATACATATGTAACTACGTTAATATTTTTTAAATTTCAATTGATTTCGCGCCTTTATTTGAAACACGAATGTGTCAATTTCCAGAAGTACGTAATTTATTTAAACAAATTTCAACGAGCATCGATTTATCATTAGATTGATATAATAATTAAATAATAATTTTACTATAAATCACTGTATTAAATAGAAAACTGAGTAACTTTTATGTCAATTTTCACCGTACGATGTTCAGAACCGCGTCCAAGCGAATAAATATTTTTGAAGTTACTACCTTTCCGTACATCTTTGTACTATCGACAGATCTATTTTCAGAATGCATTATATATCCATCTTCGTTTCTGGATACTGTAAACTTTAGTGTAGTTTGCAAAACTTAAGTTTAAAGGAGAAAAAAAAACAGATGAATGATGTTGCCAATATTTTTGTATAAAAAAAATATCACATAAGATTCACTTCCGAAAAAAATAAGTGCATGTAGTACAACGAATAATGAATATTTGAATATATTCACCTTTCTAATTTACGCGCATATATATATATATAAACGCGTTTACGTTTTACACAAGCGAAGATATTTCCGTTCAATCGATAATAAATAATCTTGAAAAATAACAAATAGAAAATGTAAACTATAAAAAGCGTGGAGATTAAAAATATCGTAACGTAAACGAGTCAGATAGCATTTAGTCGAATGTCTCATCGAATAAGTAAAATCACGCTTATAGAGGTGAGTACTTTAACGAATATATCTCCTATTATTTTTCTTGTTGAAATAAGCTACACGTATGCATAAATCTTAGTCCTTAGTGATAGTTCTTCCAGCGCGGCGGGAAAGGTCGTTGAAAGATTGAAACTCAAATATTTGATCTTTGCATTTTGACGCTTCTAAATTACATATACTCATGCGTAGAATGCATATGATGTATATATGTGTACATAAGTGCACATTATTGATTATTTCTTTCACTCTTCCAAAATTCTGAATTTTACAATGTGATGAAAATATTATCAAAATAAAAAAATACTCTTATTGAACTAATGCAACAATTCTCATTATGAATGACTCATCATGCACAGAAGATTACATTAATAGATTTTTATTTCATGTAGATTATGAACACATATTTGTCTTCTTACTTAGAGTATCTATCATCCTTTTCTGAAACTATTCCACTTAATTAATCCACTACTTAATTGATGATATTTAAAAGATAATTTAAAATAACACAAAATAAAATAGAATAGTTGATATATAAAATATTTTCTGATTATCCGTATGAATGAAACCTTTATTCTCTATCACTCTGTAATATTCTAAGATAAGCACAGATAAGATTATGTCGCAATGCCTTTAATACTTTTACCGATATCCTAGAGACTATATCTAGTCTTTTATAAAACTTTAAATAAACAAATGAAAATGTATACTAAAAAGAAATTGTTTTAAAAAACAAGCAACAATAAATAATCATCTATAAAATAATTTTTTTATCAAGATTTCTAATCGATAATATCTTGTTTATATTATTTTCTCTTTTATGGGTTTAAGAGACCTTGACAAAAACTTATCGTAACCTTAAGTCACCTCCCTGGAGTTAGCAACACTCTGTGTTCCAAAGCAGTCAGCTACCCAGATACTATTGTTGCTTAATTTTAATAATCAAATGGGAACTAGTGAATTTATTGATAAGGCGAAAATGATTATTGTTTTGTCTATTTCTTTATCGACAAGAAAATTGTTTTATTTAAGTAATAATAAGTTTGAGTGAATATCTTTGTACTAATATGATAAATAGACATAAGGCAAGGCACAAAATAGAAATAAATTACTATTTACTATAATCGATGTAATAATAAATATATATACATATACACGCGCGTATCATATATATATGTATATACATACATCATACAATTTGTTCGTTCATAAATTGCATGCATTTCTCTTTCATAATAATTTCTGTTTGTTTTTATGCAGGCGTATCGATTAGATTTCCTATTTTTATAGAATATAAAGTTAGAATTCATTACGAAATTTTGTTCTAGTCGTTGACAAACTTGAATCGTCATTTCAATCTGCAAAAAGAAAAAAAAATGTCTCTTAAGAGCCTTTAGCGATAAACTAATATAAACTGTATTTGTCTTTCATAGTATATAATAGTATACATCTGATCAATATTCGTTATTTTAGTAATATTTGATCATTTCAAATATTTATATAACAAATGTAAATATTAGTACATTTAATTCATTCACACCCTGAAATATTGTAAATTTGGAATAATTATACTTACAATTAGAAATAGTTAATATATCATTTAATTGTGTTAAATAACTACTATATTATATGCGACTACTAGTATATACTAGTATATAGAAGACAATAAAATAAAAAATAGACGAATATGTCTATTTCTATGTATCTCAAGAGTTACAGATACATTGAAATATTTAATTTTTATTAAATGTGAGAATGGGACACGATAAGGAACAATTAAGGGTAGATAGAATTTGACTAAAGGGCTTTCCACAATTATACACGCAATCTTATGCTGGATTAACACCATATCTTAACTGTGAAAGTGAATTCCTGTTATTCCATAAGCAATATAAAGATGCTATTCCTAGTCCAAGGCAGCCGCTTAAAGCACATTTTCTTAAACCACCTTTAACATAATTATATAAACAAGATTATATAATATAAATTAGTATAGATTAGTTAAACAATAATAACGAGAAGTTACACACTTGTCGATTTGAATAACATGCCAGTCGCTGTTGCTGCTGTTAATGTATTCCAGGAGTCGTCTGTACTTCTTGCCCAAGATAAAAGAACACCAAAACCACTGTACATTACCGTTATTACTCCCAGTGTATTTGCTAGAGCTGATCCATTTTTGATAACATGATTAATCAACCTATGAACAAACAGACATAATATCTTGTATACATGACTTTGTATTTGTACACACGTTCTATGAAAATACTTATTAATTTAATAACTGAAATATTAACCGTTTGCACTTTAACAATTGGTACTTTAACATTGAATATGGCATGCAGCCTTATGTATTAAATCATAACACAAGAGGTTAAGATAAAGTAAAAACCTAATAAAATAAGACAAGTACATACTGTGTTCTTCTGAGTTTACCAGTTTGTCCAGCTAAAGCTGTTGCCTTAATCCCTCTATATAAACCGGTACTAGCACCAATACCTGCTCCTATTATACACGCAGCACCTATTTGACCAAACGCTAACTCAAAACGTCCTCGTTGTTTTACAGCTCCTTCTGGAAATATATATTGTGGATCTCGTGGTGGAAGATACGACGGATCAAAATTTAAATATGGACTAAGTGGTGCTAATCCTTCTTGTGGAGTAACTGAAAAACAAAATGAACAAAATGAACAAATTTTGTAACAAACTAATTCACTTATTTATATTACTTATCACAAACTTTATTTTAATTAATTCTAAGTCAAAGATAAAGAACCTAATAGATTAATAAATTGAACAAACATTAAATTTCAAGATTAAAAGTTAAATTAAAAAAGATATCTCTTTCAAAAAATATTAGAAATGTTTTACATAAGTGAGCAATAATATTCTTTTCTTGTACAAAAATTAATTGTTTTTTCATTTAAATAGTGTATAAATTATTACAAATAATGTGCAATTATGTTTAGATGGATGATAATTAATTGTATGCAGTTCCTAATTTATTTTTTTAAATAATAATAAAATTACCAACAAGCACGTTGCATGAATATCTAGATTAGGTTGATAATATAAATGTAAAATACTTATTTTCTAAAAAAGTATATCATAAATTTTTTTGCATTTATATACTTACGTGGTATATATTTATTATCAATTTTTTGATTAATAGTTTTTACACTATCGTCGCGGAAATCACTCATTTTTAAAAGATTCTATGTAATATATTTTCCAGCAGAATTTATTTGTAAGAATTAATGTCCATCGACTATAGCAGTAGTTTAAGATGGGAAACTCACACTATCAAAAGCAAACCTAGCATAACCAAAAACAAGTTATCGACCGATAATTGTAATAAATATTTACTCACTTAATAAAAAAAGTTTAGAATAATAATTAATCATCAGAGATAAAATTAGAATTGATAAACGATAGAATATTGATTTTATTTATTATTAAAATTATCTTGACACGTGCAAACAAACAACAAACCAAAATCACGTGACATCTTCTACATTAATTAAAAACAATTAATATTTCATAGAAAGCATTAAAAAAAAAACATACATTCACCTGAACACAAGTTTTCAAATATTTCTTAATTAAAACACTATTTTTGTTTTCGTAAATATATGGTTTTCAATCATAGAGAATAAAAATAATTTGAATTACTCCGCGCGTAAGGAGAATTCCGTGATTTTGATTGGTTAAAGATGACGCCACGACGCTTGGCTATTAATAAATAGCGCGAAGGTTGATCCGCCATTTGCGTAAGTCGATTTCGTGTTACTGTGTGTGTGTGTGTGAGCTTAGAGCAAAGGGGTACGTTGGCGATGGTAATACATATTCGTGTGCATTTGGAAAAACATGGAACGAGTCGATTAGCGTAATACCACGCACGCTGTAACGCACATATAACCGAATAATATACTCTTCCAAAAAAAGTAACGATGATATTTGGCCAAAATCTCTACATGTAAGTTTCTTATTTTTTTTTATTTCCACGAATGAGCCAGCCAGTTAAGGTAAAACTATTTTAGTAGCGAAATTTTGGCGTTGCCGTAAACGAATTGTTCTCGTAATAATATTTTACCGCTTATGTCTGCTAGAGCTTACATTTTTTCACTTGTAATAAATATTTAATTAATTCAATATCGATGTATTTGGAATATTTAGGAATTATTGGCGATACATTCGCCGGTAACCGATCGTTCTCGTTCCATGACTATTAACGCGTACCTTAAGAACATTTTAATGAAAGACTCTTTACATTTACACGCTTATTTTCATTCTATTAGATTGTTATCATTTCTTTTCGAACGGGTAAAGGAATCGGTTAATGTTTAGAATATTAAATGTCTATTGATGTGTCATTTTTAAGGCCAAGTTTGTTCATGGTAATCTTACAAATGCATGTTTCTGAGATCATCGTACATATGAAACGTTTTTTTCCAAACGTGATACTAATCGTTGATACTCTTTGGATAAAGTTATCAATGAAACGCAATAACATTGACTGTTCATTTTGATAATGAATAATAAAGGTTAACTGAAGTATCTTTTTTTCTTTCTATTTTAGATAAAGTGAAAAAAAGCATTAGATCCTTGTACATGGAAAAATGCTGATTAAATAATATTTAAGAAAATTGATTATTTTAACCAAAGTAAAAAGTATTCGACAAATACTATGGGGGCATTTTTGGATACTCCTAAAACAGATAAATACAATGAACATGGGGCTGGCAATGGATTACGATATGGCGTCTCCAGTATGCAGGGTTGGCGATTGGAAATGGAAGATGCTCATAGAGCTATAACCGGCTTGGGAGGTGGCCTTTCCGATTGGAGTTATTTTGCTGTGTTTGATGGGCATGCAGGGGCATTAGTATCAGAGCACAGTGCAGAGCATTTGTTAGAGTGCATTATGAAGACTGAAGAATTCAAAGCAGAGGATGTCATTAAGGCAATACATTCTGGATTTCTTCAGCTTGATGTTGAAATGAGAGACTTACCAGAGATGAGCGATGGAAAAGATAAATCTGGTTCAACAGCTGTCTGTGCATTTATATCTCCCAGAAATATATATATTGCTAATTGTGGAGACTCTAGAGCAGTACTTTGCAGTTCCGGATGCCCGGTATTCTCTACCAGAGATCATAAACCATTTTTAGCTGCAGAGAAAGAAAGAATACAGAATGCAGGTGGAAGTGTCATGATACAAAGAGTAAATGGTGCATTGGCAGTATCAAGAGCATTGGGAGACTACGAATATAAAAATTTGAAAGATAGGGGCCCCTGCGAACAGTTAGTGTCACCAGAACCAGAAATATTCGTAAGAGACAGAGATGATGAACACGATGAATTTCTAGTTTTAGCATGTGATGGTATTTGGGATGTTATGAATAATGAAGACTTATGTGGTTTTATACGATCAAGGCTACTGCTTACGGATGACTTAGAAGCAGTGACAAATCAAGTCATAGACACATGTCTTTACAAGGTAAGATTATATTTACCATATATCGTATATAAACATTGGTATACTATTCTTTTTTATTTTAGCATTATTAATAACATGAAGTTTAATTTCGACATTTATTATTAGATTTCTTGTAAGTTTCTATATCTATTTCAAATATGTATATATATATATATATATAACACTTTTGACACATAGCTCCTGTGTCAAATCATAGTACAAGGGGTTAATATTAATATTTATCTTACTAAATACAAATTTTTATTATAGGGTAGCAGAGATAATATGAGTATTGTCTTGGTTACGTTCCCCGCGGCGCCAAAACCAAATTCCGAAGCCCAGGAAAAGGAAGCTGAACTGGAAATAGCCATTGAAAGGAGTATTAAAGGTTCTTTCTCTTTTCCATATACACATTCATTATATTCTTTTTGTTGTTGTGTTAATACCAGATCACAATGTCACACATGACATTCCTTATAAGATTTAGTTCTAAAGTAAGAAATTGAATATCTAGACGATTCATTTTTCTGTATTTTTAAATTCTACAAATTCTTATCGATATTTAATAGCAATTTATTAAGATATGTGAGTTATTTAGTATTTATTAAAATAATCATATATTTAAAGATGATCGATTCGTGCAATATAGAAACATTATGTACAAATCTTGAAGTTCAAGAAAAACATATATATATATATATATATATATATATATATAAACAAAAATTCGTCAATTATTACAATAATATTCTGATTATATAAATATTACGTGCACGTGCACACACACATATATATATATAAATTTTCTTTTTAAAATTAACTTATATATACAATCTAAAGTCGTATTTATACAGTAGAGATATCTAAATTACAAGAAGAATATTTATGAATAAAACTAGTACATTTCTAACTATAATAATAGGATATAAATTATGGACCAACATTACTTGTATAAAGTCTAATATAACAATTTTTTCCATTATAATCTTCTCTAAGATTTGTCGTATATATTTAAAAAGTGTTATATTTTGAAAAATCATTCTTGATACCATATATAAAGTAAAGTAAAGTAGACGATGAATAACATCTACGTTATTATATATCTAACATTATTTTCTCATATATATATATCCGTATATTTGTCCTTGGAATTTGATAACTCATAACTATCTTACATAGAAATAGGAATAATTAACTCCATTACCATTCACCTATTATTTTGAAATTTAATCTAAATCGAAAAACAATAAACCTTCTGATATATAAATAATGTGCTTGCTACTCGTACGTGGCAATAAGATGAAATATATCTTCTTTAAAAAGCCCACGATAAAACGCAGGGTACTTTGTTTCGCTAATGCAAGTTAAAACTTTTCATTTATATATATATCAATTTAGAAAATTGTAATATATTGAATTTTTCAAAGATTAAACTTACTTCAAATACAAGATTATTATTATTTAGAGATATTATATTCCACCCTTGGAGTTGACAGGTGCCTAGACAATGAAAATATGTTTTAAACAAAACAAAAAAAAACAGTTATAATTAAGGAAGTTGTTTGTTCCTCTCTCTTGATATGTACATGTAAAAAGCAATGTAGCAGGTAGGTGAAAAACATTTTTAAAACAAGTCTAGAGGAACTTCACATAATGTTTTTATGTTATTTTTGCAAACAATGCATTTCTTATGGAGGAACATGGCAACTTACAAATATATGTGAATAGGGGGTGGGAAGGAGGAAGAAGGATCTGCACTTGACAATTCCAGAGGTGGATATAAAAAAAAACAATTGACAAAAATATATATACTAGTATAAACATAAGTAAAATGTGATATCAATGTATCTACTTAAGACCGGAGTATGCTTCATATATTCCCATAAGAAATGTACTGTAAAATATATTATTCCAGTCCTAAGTAGATGCACGTGTATGTAAATCTAGTTAATACATTTCCTTTTATATTTGTATGTATATGCATATGTGTGTATATATATAAAAGGAATATATTTCCTTTTATATTTATATAATATTTAAATCTTTATATTATAATAGAAAAAAAATACTGCATGGAAGTTATATAATATTTATACACATGTTTTCTTTATTTTTTCTCATAAACTAAATAACAGCAACTGTGTTTGTTTCTTTTTGATCTATAGAATTCTTAAACATTACAATTATTTTTCTATAGCATATATTTGATGTGTTTCGTATTATAGATGTTTCTATCAAATTATTAATATCAATTTTAATTTTTCCTATAATTATTAATTTTCTTTTTTTCTTTTTCTTAATTATTCAAGCAATCAATTCCTTCTTTCTGTGTGATATATTGAACTACCTAATACAAATGTTTTACATCCAGTATAAGCAGTATTTCTCCAACTCTATATATATATATATAACTTTATCTTTGCAACATTAAAATCTATTATTTTATTCATATTTTCACTATTTCAAAAATAATAGGAATGCATTTAATTTCTTAAAGTTAAGTGGTTGAACATTATACTGATAGTTTTTAATTGCTTTCATAGAAATAGTAGCGGAACAAGAAGAAGAGGAGAAGTTCGACTTCATCAAATTAATACAACTTCTTGTGGACCAACAGTTCCCCAATTTACCTCCCGGAGGAGGACTTCAATCTAAGTGAGTATTATTTTATTTACAATATTTTTTCTTCTCAATTTTTCCTCATATTATCTCTTTCGTACGAAAATAAAACTCACATAGTAGTCGCCTTTTTTGACAAAACTCTAGCCTAATTATATAGTTTAATTTCATCACTAAGTGCTTAAGATATCTTAGTCTTCTACAAATTTGGCCCATTTCCTGATTAAAATTAGATCTTCTAGGCAAGAATCCAATTATTTTATCTCTTCCTAATATTATATGCATTATTTCTCTACCATCGTTATATAAAAAGTTTGTCTATATAAATGAGAATAAATTAGCTAAAAATTAGCAACTTTCAAACTGAGTTCTTGTATTACAAACATTAATATTTTGTAATTTTCTTTTTATTATAGGCAACCTTTGATCGAACAAGTGTTTCGAGAAGCATGTCCTAAAAAAGCGAATACTGTAAGTCTTATATACGAAAACCTTTGACATGACTAACTTGTGAACATTTTTTTATACTGCATCAAATGTACAATTATAATTAATAGACTTATCCCGTTTTCATTCATATGATGATGCAGATTTTAAACCAGAAAAACATTTGTTTTACTGATACTGATAACTCGTGGGTATGCATTTTTTCCTCTTTCTCTTATTTTTTTTTCTCTTTTATTATTTTTTTCTTTTTGTATTAGAAGAGCAAGAAATAATTGATACATAATAAATACAAATTGAAACTGAACGAAAAATAATCTGCTTGTAATTAGAGCGTAGATTAAAAATATTTTTTATATGGTACTGCGAATTATCATAAACTTGACCAATCTTTTTCTACTTTCTCTCTTTGAAATTTCTAAACAACGACTGATTAAGTAATAGATATGTTTTTGTTTATAAAATTATTTGTTTTCATTAATAATACAGATAATGCGCTGATTTACATTTTCATTCACTTAAATCATTCGGTTAATTCGAAATCAAGTTATTTTCATGGCAGTCACTGCGTCCTAACTCAAATGCCTTAGAAAATTATTATCGAGTTTATATTTAATCGCAGTACTGTATAATTTGGCAAACATGAAAAAAAAAGGAAAATAAAGAAACACAATATTTCTGACTCTAAAATAAAAGTAAACTAAATACGCGCACGTGCATGTGTGTGTGTGTGTGAGTGTGTGTAAATATACACATAAATGCGTTGAAGGAAATTAAAAAAATAATACTATATATATATTTAAAAAAAAGAAGAAGAAATAAGCCGAAAAATTTTCTTTGTTTATTTACAGAATAATGGTAATAATTATTATTAATGTATCTGCTATGAGTTTAAACAAATTACGATTAGGAATGAATAATTTGAAGAACACGTTAGGTCTTAAAGAGTTGCATGGTGATAGGGGATTACAAAAAAAAGATATGAATCGAACCTTGAAAATATTTACACGTAAGAAATATTTTTTACTTAATTATATCCTGTTATTACATTTTAAACGTTTATCTTTTTGTTATATATATCTCATCTAGACTTCAATTCAGTAATAGAATTTACAAAGTCGTAATAATAATAATAA
>NW_014569585.1:674236-687462 GCF_001313835.1 Polistes canadensis
TATATATAAACTTGAATTATTTAAGGAATACACACGGAACTTTAGAAACGAGTATGATATAAAATGAATAAAAAAAAATTGAAATAATAACTTATTACATTGCGCATTCTTAGATGAAGTTCTAAGAATGCATATTACAAGTCCTACAGCTGATTCTAATTATAATTGGAATATCGCTGATTTTAATAATTATCACTATCTATTGTTAGATTTTATAAATTTCTCTTTATCCAGGAAATGAAAAAGAAAATGTTTATATTACAGTTATATTATATATGCAGAGGGTCTAGAGATATTATACTAAGAAATGCACGTGTGTACATTATATTTTTCGTTGTTTCTTTTTATTTTATTCTTTAAATCACACAACGCGAAGAAGTAATCAATCAATAAAACGCGTAATCATACAAAAATCATTGCAAGATAAAAATTAAATTTAAAGAATCTCTATACACGCATCATTGTGAAAAATATTCGTTAGAAAATATTTTTACGTTAAAAATAATTTTATTTGTATTTTTGTTTTCTATTCTTTTCTTATAGTTTTATTTGTGTGTGACACTTAAAATACATTGTTTTCGAAACATTTAAAATAAATAATATTATTTTTTAATAATAATAATCATCATCAAATTGTATAATCATTGGTATTATTATAATCCAAAGTTTTATTACCTTCCTAATAAACTTAGTAGAGTATTTCTGTAACACCCTCTCGCTCTACGTTGATATAAAAATGCATAATATTAACTATATATATTTATATATTTTTGTAGCCCTAGAGGGATTCACACTCAAAATATTTACTTCTCGATCGATGTTTGCTACTCTTTAATCAAAATCTGTTCCATATGCATGTATATTGTTATTAATTATATATTTCATATTATTGGAATATTTGAATTAAAAAGAACAAAAAGGGTAGCAAAACTGATCACTAGATTTAGGAGTACTGTCTCTGTATATATGCACATAAAGTTATGTCTATGAAAGTGTGTATTCATATTTTATTCTGGTAATTGTAAAATTTAAGTGGTAGAGTCGTGGCGATCACGATGGCCTTGATTTTAGTTTCTCTAAATAAATAAATTCACTCAATAGATTAAATTAATTTCAATTTCAATTATACATTACATTGTATGCTTTATGCATTAGAAAATAAATGCATATAAATGTGTTATTAAATTAAAAGTAATGTGAGTTTGTAATAATATTACTTAACATTAAAAAAAAAAAAATATATATATATATATTCACAATAATGTTCATTCATACAGAAGCTATAAATGAAACTTGTATAATTGGAAAACTACAAATAAGTATTCGATTAATACGAACGATAAAAATATCATACATAACCACTGCGTTTTAATATAAACTTTTAATATTTTTTAACAAAACGGAAACTAATTTTCAAGGCTATCCATTAATTTAAAACTGTAGCATAGATGTACCAAAGTACGTACCATTTTCGATTATAAGAAGCTGTTCTGAAATTTAAAGAATTGAATAGATTATTTTGAAATAATATTATTAAAGTACAATATATATACACTTCAAGTATCGTAGGACGATGGTCTATTTTTACTAAACAAGTGAATATTCTAAATTCTTAAGTTTGAAGACAATTGATACTTTGAATTTATCTTATTTCAGATAATATAACTGTGGGAAAACATTTAATATATCATCTATTTGTGATATACGCAATATTTTTTGCACTTGCATTACTATATTCTGTCGGAGTGAATAATATTTCTCTCTCTCTCTCTCTCTCTCTCTCTCTCTCTCTCTCTCTCTCTCAGTTATAAAACATTTTTAGCCATTTATTTTTGACGATTTAACATTTATCTTCTTTATAATTATAATATTTTCAAGCCATTAATTTTTTTTTAACCAATGATATTCTATATAGAATTAATCATATAAACTGTGAATAATTGGATAAATGTAATTTTGCCAATTTTTTGGCTTTTATATATAATATTTCATGATCACAATATAGTTCTCTTTAAAAATAAAAAAATAAATAAAAACAAATTATTTTAAAGTATTTTTTTGGGAAAACAAAAAAATTCATGAGATAAGTTGTGTGAAGTTAATAATACGAATTACGAACAAACAAATATAAAAACCATTTTATTTTTTATTTGCATCTACAAAAAAAAATATCCTTTAAATATATATAAATTTTAATTTTTATTAATGTCTTATTATTTGAACTATCCTATTTATATGTAAAATATTATGAAATTGTTGATTCTGTGGGTGTATGTATATACATATATAAATATATATATAAGTATATAGTAATCTCTCCATTTATGCTAGTAATTGGTTCCATGAAAACAACGAGTAAATGGAATAATAAAAAGCGTCAGCATTTTTTTTAATTATGTGAATTGTGAATTCATTCAGATTATACAACCAAGCAGCATGATTCATTTTCTCACCTTATTTTAATGACTAGATTATTGTAAATTTGATTTCTAAACTTTAGATTCATATGCAATTGCAGATAAGTTTATGCAATTACGAAATAAATTACACTAGGGAATCCCCAATGTTCATGTAACACATCTTTGTGACATTTGAGTTCTGGTAGCTTAAGCACGTTAAAATGAGTCCATATAAATGGAAAGATTACTGTATATATAAATAGAAAAATGATTTACTATAGTACAAACATTTAAAAGTAGTTTCAAATAAACAAGATCTTTGATCTTAACTTGAATGTGAATTATAATTCTTTTTTTCTGCAGAGTCAAGCTTTCTTTATTTTATAGTCCTATTCTGTAATGTTACGTTTTTAATATCATATAAAATCAATGAAATGAAATCAAATCATTTCAAATTAGCGTACAATTAATGTAATTATTTAACATTGATTATGATCATTTTATAATACTGTCATATAAAAATTCTATATTTCATTAAAATATATTATTTTCTTTCATAGCCTAACTAAAGCATATATTATTCAGGATAGGACTATATTAATAAAGATCGGGTTGAATATACACGGGTGTCTGAGGTTTTTCTGGCCAAACAGTATTTCAGCGTATTTTATGCACAAAAATAAGAAATATGAATAGAATATGCTGACATTGTTTCGATGGAAAAACCTCGGACACCCTGTATACATATTCGTAAACAATAAAAGACTAGTAATTTATTAATCATTGTTTCCAATCAATATTCATAACATTTTATAATAATAGTACTTTTGGATTTATTTTTTTGAAACAATGTGGTCATTAATATTTAGCAATTAAATTTATATAATCCGATTAGTTTTCATTACGATTATTTTTCCCAAATATTTAATATTTTATTCTTTATAATGTTCTGGTTCTAATTAATTAGCTATAAATATATTAATTTATGTTCGAAAAAATATAGTTGCTTTGTGCATTATATAATCGTGGATAGATAAGTCGTAGGAAATATTGATATATATATATATATATTCTATTTTATATATAAATAGAGAAGCTATATATATTTACAATACTTAAGCACATCATTTTTTATTAACATAGCATCATTGAAAAGCTTTTTCTTCTAAACTAACTAGCATGATTGAATGTTATTAAGCTTTATTGCTATATTAATCACTCTGTATGATGTTAAAAAAAGAAAAAATTATAAAAATTGGAATTGGAATTAAAAACACTTGTATATGTCTTTAAAAATTGATTTAAGAGGTACAGTAAGTTTTGTAAATATTTTTCATTTTTACAAAGTTAAGATATTAGAAAAACTTATTATATTATTAATAGAGATTATTTAGGTATAAATATATTGTGTATATATATATATATATATATATATATATATATACAAACAAATTTAACAAATGCGTTAACTCTATTTTTCATAAATTGCTTATACGAAGTATGTTGTATATTCAACAATTAAAATACTATATAATGATGTGCTTACAGAATTCACAGTCCAGTTAGTGTACTGAGTATGTATACAGTTTGATACATGTGGTATGCAATAGACTGGCCCAGTCCAATAGTGGTGAAAGTGAAATGTCCATCAACAAGAAACATAGTGGAGTGCTACATGAGCAGAGACTGTGCAAGGTGGCAATAAATGATACAGACACATAATTTCATGATAATGATTTATCGTCAAAGTCATCACACATCATAACTACCATAGCTAATATCAAATTTATAACTCTAAGATCAACCGTACAAAAATACCTTATCTTTAGCCAAGAATTCTAATATTGCTTTTTTATTTTATTTTCTTTATCAATTTTTAGATTATTTTAGAACTTAGTTTGTATTACGTAATACGTTGATATCTTTTAATACTTATTATATTTCAAACTTATATATAATCTATTTGATAAGAGCGATGTTTTTTTTCAATATAATGAAGATAAAATACAAACTCTGTTCATACACGTATTTCGTATATGATAGATACTTTGAAGATAAGTTATATTTTTTAAACAAGATAGATCATGTTCAATCACGTTCGAAGTTATTTTTTGTTTTTTATTAAATGTTCCAACGATAAGTAATTAGATTTTGAATTTAATGTTGACTTATTAACGTCCAATGAGACTTCATTTTAATATATAATACTTTTATTTTTTTTTTCATATGTTATGTACTATACCTTATTCCTTCAAATGCGTTTATTTAGTTATAACTAATTATATTACATGCAATTATTTTTTTATGATGAAAAATTATAAACTTTTAATAATCTTTTAATATGTTCTTGTTTTTCTTTTTGGATAATGCATTTTTTTACAATCATATCATGATAAAATGATAAAATGAAAAAATCATGATATGTATTGATAAAAACATTTGTATTTATTGAACAGATTCAAATTCAATTTTATTAATATTTTTTTACTTTTATTCGATTATACATTCTGCAATAATTTTATCTTCTTGGCTATGAGATTTGGGACCAATTTTAAAGTTGATCTAATTAATAAATCAGTTAAACTTGTCCTTTAAGAATCCAGACTAAAGTCAATTGCGATATTTTATAAAATATTATTTTATAATATAAAAATCACAGTCCAATACATGATATACTTGATTAAAAAAAAAATATAAAAATGAAAAAAGAAAGTTTATGTTATACAAGTGTCATATAAGGCAATATACATATGTCAACAATATTACATTATGTAAATGAATATGTTATGTAATAAAAATGAAATTATAGTTGGCTAATGTTTTATATCATTATCACATATACTGTTTTATTAATACATCTGAAGTAATATTTCTGAGTAAGAAGAAATAAATAGTTCAGCATTCAAATTTGATAACTTCTTCCAATAATTCTTCTTCCTATTAGTCTTTCTAACTGTACCGATAAAACTATTGTCGTTCACAAGTATGCTTTCACTGTATGGCTACTAGCGTAGCAAATAAAGTTCTACTGTATGGGCCAGTTATAACACTAACATTTTATCATAAAATAGATAAGAGATCAGATATTATAATGTAGTGCATTTAAAAAATTTTAATTTTTTAAATTCCAAACTGATGCTAAGTATCAATGGATAACTATAATCACTAGTAATATCAAAAAGGTTAAATAAAAAAAATATTTTTATTAATGTATATATATACAATTTTGTGCTATATTTGTACAAATATAGTTAAATCTTCACTTAGCAATATCCATACAATACATTTTAATTTAATACAATGTTATTCTAAAAACCTTGCGAAATTATTATATATATATTTTTATAATATTTAATTTGTATTTATTACAATAATACATCAGTTTTGTATTCAAAGGTTTCTTAGAATTGTCGCATTTGCTTCAAAATTATAAAAATTAAGTTGCTTAAATAGAATAGATTATGTTAATATCTTTTTCCAATCTACCTATTAAATTATCTATCAATAAATTTAACTATATATTATTTTATAATATCAATTTGATTTAACAATTTATTCTATACTGATTTGAAACAGCAATTAATAAATAATAAAATAAATATTTTATCAAAGTTTATGATGATAAACAACTCCTAGTTCTGTTCACGATCATTTTTGTTTATTTTGTATCACTCATAACTTTGCAGTTTCAAGATAGAAAAATCTCCAGAAGCTTTTTCTAATATTTTCAATGAATTAACGCAAAAAATTTAATTAAAAAAAAAAAATCAAACACATTCTTTCTCAAAATATTTTTTATATTAAAAATCAACAGATGTACTTGAAACTTTGCAAAATGTCAGATAAGGTTGTGTCGGCTATAACCATATCTAACATAATATTTTTAGTATTTTTTACGCGCGCAATTTGAATAAGAAATTCTAGATACTTTAAAACCATAATATAAACAAAAATAATTTTACATTCAGTAATTTGTTTAAATTTTCAGATATAAATAACATTATTTCTTATCACCGTATTGCATTTAGATGCAAAATTATTAATTTTTATTATATTTCTTATAATATCGTATATATTCTGTTTTAAACTATAAATGGAATATTAAGTTTATTTAGATAATAATATATCATTAAATAATTAAATAATTGCACATACACAAGCGCACATCTTCGTAAAGCAAATTTATCAATAATAGATTAATATAAATTATGTGAATAAGATTTATTTACAATAACATTCTTCGCAGTCACACAGACAATTTTTTGATAAATTTGTATGTTTTTGATTTTGTCTATTTTCGAACAAGTAATTAGTATACTCTTATAATGCATAATAACGACTTATACAATACATTATATTGAATGCTATAAAGGTTGTAATAATAATACAATGTATAAGAATAAGTTAGTTTAATTTAGTTAATGCTATCAACTTTTTCTTACGAGCACATTGGATTTAGCCTATAAATGTGCCATAAAAAAAGAAAAAGATATAAATATGTTAAGTAATTTATAAAGTTTATAAAATAATCATTAATTTCAAGAGAACACGAATTATTTTATATTTCTCTTAAAATTATTCATAATCAATAATAACACACTAATCATATGACTTCATCTATTATTTTATAAATAAATTAATATAATATTTAATTAACGGAAGTATGATTAATCTTAAATAATTTATATTAAAGAAATACAAAATCACCACAAAGTACTAAGAAAATAATAGTAATCACTAATAAGGCAGTCGTTGCAAACTCACGTATGTTGCGATATTAAATTATAAGAAAAACGATTATAATGTATTGTAACAGAGAATGGAGGATTCCATTAAAGCAACACATGTTGCTGTACATTGTGCATTCGAAAAAATAAGTCAAATATATATTTTGTTTTTTTTTCGTGTCCCATTTCCATCTGACAACTGCACCATCCGGTACGCATTATTTGCCGTACTTCGGATGGCGTTTAACAGTAGTCAACTTTATCTAGAATTTCTTAAATAGAAATAGAAATGTTTACAACCCTTCAGACTTCAATCATAGCGTAGTTTCTAACATAGTAAAATAATTAGAGAGAGTATTGTTAAATAAAATTCCTTAATAATATCGTATAAGATTTCTGACCATTTGTATGTACAAATTATTTGTACAAGATTATTTCTATTATGAAAAATTGTATTTAACAGAAAAAAAAGAAATTTAATGTAAAATATAAATGATATTTTCGTAAGACATACACTTTTTAAAGCATTCCTAAAAGATATAGGTTTATATATATAGTTATATTTCAATATGTACGTACATATTGAAAAATTTAATTAAAATCTGTATAAAAAGAATTGTATCGGTAAAAAAAATAAGCAGTCTATTTATTGGTTGTCCAACCACGCCAAATAGAAGCAATACTGGCCGCAGCACTCGTAACCAAGCCTCCAGCGACGCTCTGATTCACTTGCATAGAAGATTGTTGATTAGCCAAGGATCCAGGAATGGGAACTGTCATTTCAGGACATGCGACATTTGGAACCTTTAAGAAAAATATGGAAAATTTATTCGCTTGTCAAATGAAGTTTACGAATATAACCATGACTTACTGCTTCCCATTCCCAATTAAAAGCATCTTCTTCTTCATCAGAAGCAGAGTCGTCACTGTTCTCCAAGTCAGGAACTAACTGACTGTACAATTGTGCTATTACATTGGAATCAACTTCCATTGGACCGATCCTATTTAAGAAGATATTTATTGTTATTAATAATAATTATATATTTTTGTTTTTAATATGAAAAGATATATTGTACCTTCCAAGATCACTGATTTCAGTATTAAGTAAGTGCATTAGATTTTGTAAAGTGTGCATTGGATGAAGAACTGCAATATCTGTATTTTGTGTAAAGCATAAATGTAGAACATTACTGTTAAGTCTTGCTACCTTTCTAGCAAACTTCTGATCCGACATTTCATTGCCACAAAATTCTCTAAAAATGTATTAGTTATAATATTTAACTATATAAATACATACATATATTATATATATATATATATATATATATATGTGCATCATCGTAAGTCAATTAAATAAGCCCCAATAAATTATACGAGTATATATAGCTCACCACTTACCCATAACTAAGTTTGTAAGGTAATTTAACATTTACATAGTATGCTATGATATTAACAAGTTGTGTGGCAAAAGTTAAAGCGGCACTGATATTGTATGCTGGATTGTGCAATGGTTCTTTATTAGTACCAGGCACGCTATCTTTATTTGCAGCAACTAAAAGAGAAATTAAAAAAAAAAATAGCCAACAACTTCTAATAAATATTTAACGGATAAATTAATATCCAAAATAATTACCCCATAAAGAATAAGCACTGTAATCGCCTGAACCCGGTAATGTTGGTGCTATTATACGATGTTGTACTTCTGAAGCATTTTCTGCATCATTAATCCATCTACCTCTAACATACGATGTTCCTGATGCATCTGCTAATGCACAAGTAACCACATCTGCATTTACATCTTCTTCGCTACTACATAAACTGGAAATATTTTACATACATATAATAATCGTTAAAAATTCTCTAATTCTAACATAAAGTTTACCTTTTACTAGATTGCACCTGTGAGAGCGGAAATATGTATTGAATCAATTGTTTAGCTGCAATTCTAATAACTTTCTTTAATTGTTGTCTCTGTCGATCAACCGCTTCTTTATGTTTTTCTTGTTTCAAACACATTGTAGTTGCCAATTTATGTAACCTTTCGATTCTTTCTTCATGTCTGGGAATTCTTAATGCCAACTGAGAATTCACATCTTTCAAAACAGTTAAACGTTGATTACCTAACAATTATTAAAATTAATATACAATGCATTAATATTTCAAATTAAATTTATACATGTAATCATAATACATATGATTATTTAATGAACGTACCTCTGCTAATGCTTTGTCTGGTTTCACTAACTAAAAGTTGAAGAAGTCTGATTCTTTCTTTACAAACATTGATATCACATATCTGCAAAAGAAAAAAGAAAAATGTAATGAATAGTAATATGCAATAATGAAATGAAAACGCATAATTGAAATCATGAAATATTTTATCTATTATATTTTATGAAATGAAAACATATATTTAATAAATACCAATTTATCTTTCTGCTTGTGTTTTTCAAGAGCCTTCTTACATTTTTCTTCTAGTTGAGCTCTGGCTGTTTTTAACCGATATAATCGTAATTGCTTATCAGCAAACCTAAATAATATACTATTAAACCATACTATTATTCGGGTCCTTAAATATTGTTTTAATTTGGTATACAAAGTCTAGATTAGTGCATTCAACTAATATATCTTATAGTTAAACAAATTAAAAAAAATAATTTTGGTATCTTATTTCAATAATTGTAATACTAGAATTGAAGCTTAAAAACAAATATAATTTATTTGTTATGAAAAAAAAAGAATGGGAAGAAGAAAATATAATTAGAAATAAGATATTTGATAAAAGATAGTAATGTGTATATATACCGTTCCGTGTAAACAGAAGTTGAATGGACGAAATCTCCATTCTGAACGCAAAAACGACAATAAAAAATTCGTCGAGTATTATGACAGAGTGGACATTTTAATGAATTAAGTGGTATACGACTAGGAATTTCTTCTAAGTCCGATGATAGATGAAAATCAGCAGGAGCGTTACAAGAACCGTCCGAACTGCTTGTCGCCATAACCAAAAACCATCAACCATCAACGCGGACTCCGTCTGTCTGTTGTCACTCATCAGCTGATTCAATATTTACTTTTAATGTTTAAACACACCACATTGACGATACTTGACCTATCAAATAATATTATTATTGTTATTTTTTTTTGTTAATACTTTTATCTAATCTATTATGACGAGGCACTTAATTCGACGGTTAATTTATACGTAATTAACTATTTAAGTATCGAATACTTACAAAAATCAACATTCAGTTTGATTTACGTATTAGCCAATATTAAGTTTGACTTACGTAGTTCATTGGTATGTATTTTGTAGTACACATGGAGCCTATACAGCCTGTATGTAATAGCTTCGTGTAGTACATAATACATAGGCGAGCGTCATTTTGAACGACGAATACGCCATCTTACGTGATTTAGGTTAATTACTGGAGAACCATTGTGTTTTATCGTAATTAATGTTTTAAGAGTTCATAATAGAGAAGCTCGCGGAGGGAGACAACAATAATTATTATTTTATATCTTAGATAATTTATTATTTCATTCTCACCATGGATGATTTACAGAATTACAAATTACAACTTCAACAGGTAATAATATTACGGATATTTTCTTAACCTTACTAACATTATGTTATCAACATTTAATCTTTGATATATTTTTCATTATTTTAACATTTTAACAGATATTGCATATTATTTGTTTGTATATTTTAGGTTGAGGCTGCTCTTACGACAGATCCAACTAATGAGGAACTTTTAAAATTAAAAATCGATCTCGAAGAAGTAATAGAGCTAACGCATGATTTAATTAAATCACAACAACAGGAAAAAAGGCAAGCCAATGGCATGGATGCTAAAGATCCTATTTTACTTGCAGTGTTGGCTAATAAATGGAAGGTTGGTGATCAGTGCATGGCTCCATGGAGCGAAGATGGCAAGTAAGTTCTTAACGGACTACTTATTAATTATAATACATATTATTCACAAATTATTAGATAAGAAACTTCAGTATTTTACTTGTAGGTATTACGAGGCAACCATAGATGTTATAAGCGAGGATGGAGTTGTAAACGTCACATTTAATGAATACAAAAATACTGATGTTACCATGCTTAGTCAACTCAAATCGATAGCCAAAAGGCCAGCCTCCGATTGGGCAGATCAAAAATCAAAGTAAATTATATACAAATTTTATTAATCCTTTGCACTATAACAACACATGAGACTTGTAATATGCTTTATAATCCAAACATGAGAAACAAAAATCCAAACATCATAAGAAGCATAAAATATAATATACAGCTCAATGCGTTAAATCATAGTGCAAGGGATTAAATTTATTAAATTACTATCAATGTATCAATTCATATTTCTACACTTATATTAATAAGCATCATTTAATATTAGTGGAACATGAAGGGATAATTTGTTAAATGATTTAACTATTACTAATCCATTATTCTTTTCTTCGTATTCAAATCCCATTGGTCCACAATAATAATTCTACCGTATGATGTGCTTCCACCTGAAACCCCATTATCATTCATTTGATCCCTTGGTTTCCTGTTATCTATGTACGTCTGTGGATTCCAGGAAAAGGTAAACAGATACCATAGACTTTCTACAACAAATTTATTCTTTGTTTTATATATAATCCATAATAAAATCTAAGTATTGTTACAGATGTATTAAGAACAGCAGTTGCAAACATGGAATCACATATGTAGTATTATAAGTACTTTTTAATAATCTTTTTTTTTAATATAAACATTTTACAGATTATTGTATGTACTTTTTATTGTTCGTTAATTGATTAAGATATTAAATATGAACACTTATATTAATATCCATAATATTATGGTTGTATTGCATTAAATGATGAATTAATTACTTTACAGAAAAATGCAAGCGGCTGCTATTGCAGGAGCTGATCCAAATAAGCAAAGAGAATATCTTAAGAAAAAAAAACAAAGAAAGTTACAACGATTCAAGGAACTTGAGGAGGAACGTGAGATGGAAAAAAATAAATGGTTAGCTTTTACAAATAAGGTAAGCGATAAAAAACAATAATATTACTTTTTATAAACATACAATTATTTAATTAATATTTCATTTATTTTTAGTCTTCGAAGAAGGGTGTAATAAAAAAAAGCATATTTGCAACACCAGAAAATGTTAATGGTAGAGTAGGTATCGGTACATGTGGCGTAAGTGGTCGAGAAATGACTAAGTTTAGTAATGGTGAAAAATGGAGGAGAGGAGCGTGAATATTAATGTAAATAAGGAAAAATATCACACATTTTGTGAGATAGAATTTTGAACCATTGTTAAATTTGATGAAATTCAGTTTCTATGAACACTGAGATTGTATGTTGTATCGTTTTGTGAGAGTGATCGATAGGCACAGAAAAAAATGAAATAATCAATAATAATATCCGAGTGTGCACAGGTATGTAAAAGTTCAATGAATGAAAACTTTTACTCTAATAAATTCTTACATTATTTTGTATTTTTTATCTTATACTATTGAAAAAGAATGACTATCACGAATAAGTGTTTCTAGATTTAATATCCTTTGTAAGTATAATTTGTTTATAATGAATTAATGATTCAAATAAATGTATATTTTGACGTCATGCTATTGAATTGTCTTGCAATCGTGTGTAGTGATTTTTTAAATAATTTTCAAGTAATCATTTTAATTTTAATGTCTATTCGTCAATATTAACAATCAAGTTAGAGTGATGCAAAGAATAACAGAACTATTGGAGAGTTCTGTCTATTTAAATAAGTGCTACGAATCAATTTATCCTGATATTTTAAATAATTATTTAATAGATCAACATTTTGTCTCTTTGAAACAATTAGTCCTATATATTTAACTCTTTGCACTCGAGGACTCCCGAGCAGAACCTTCAAGTTTGAAAACAAATGTGAAATGGCTCTGCTCCTGAGTCATTTCAATTTAAATACAAATAATTTCCTATTCATAACATAATAAATGTATAATTTGAGTTAAAATAAACTTTCGAGTGCAAAAAGTTAAATTATTATAATCTATAATCATTTCTTTTTTAATATTATATATTTATTTA
>NW_014569585.1:687517-706967 GCF_001313835.1 Polistes canadensis
ATATATATATAAAACATTATGTAATATACAGTGCAATGTATTGTAATGTAATGTAGTTTGATTAATTTGTAAATCATTGAAATATAATAGAAATATTATCTTAATATACATGCACATTTATCAATCGATTAATTGATTTTTACTAATCAAGATAAGATATCAATTGGTTTATACGTATATTTTCATGATATATATTTCTGTATAATATTTTAAAGAGTTATAATCTACAAAAAATATGTAATTATGCTTATGGAGATTTGGAATAAGTCAACTATGTAAGGTTTTACGTCAATGATCTTCTTTCTGTCTTTTTGAGAAAAAGAAGTTTTGCTCACATTTAAAGAGTATTGGAATACATAGAATAATTTCTTCTTTTAAACTTTTTACAATTTGGTTCTACCTGTGTAATGGGATTATTACCTGTAAGATAAACAAAAAAATAGAATAATGTATGTATTTATAATCTTTTTTATTAACTATATTTATACATTATTATTTAAAATACTTACTATCAGATTTTATACTTTCTACTGGTAGTACATCGCTATAATTTTTATCGATCATGTCTATAGTATTGTTTGCACTATCCCCACATGCCCTGTCTTCTTCGTACGTGACGCAGAAATCACTAGATTCTAATGTACTTTCTAATGTCGATTCCATTGATGTTTCACTAACCTTTGTTTCCTTTGCATTTAGTATAATTTGCAATAATACTGAAGGATCATCTATGCCCAAAATATTACAAAATTCAGTAGTTTGATCATTTACTATCAATTTAGGTGTTTCATAATGACAGTTCGTTGAATTTGGGTTATAAGGTTTAACAGTTTGTACAAAATTAATTGGTACTTTTAAATCATAATTAAATTTCTTTAATACGTTCTCTTTTTCTTTAGCAGTTGGTGTAAACGTCCATCTGCCTATGCCGTTTTGTCCAGGCATGTAATGAATTCCATTCTTAACGCTGAGTAAATGATTTGTTAAAAATAGAATAGTTAACCACTCTAAATCATAACTGAGAGTTAATGGTACATTAGGATTATGATCTAGCTCTAAAACTTGAAGAAACTTTCTTTTTGGTAAACACTTATCCAATGCTAAAAATTTTGTTACTCTAGTTCCATCTTTTTCAGGGATAAGAGCTGCAAATTTACAATGTAAATGCGCAGAAAACCAATATGATGGATAATGATATTGCAATAGTTCCATGTTCGCTGGACTACCAAGTGCATTGTTTTCAATATCAGTCCTAGGATATAATACTTGATATACTATATGTTATTTTTAAATATTTTAATCTATATCGAAGTGCAAAAAAAGATAAATACTTAAAATATGGTTTGTCTCTTAATAGCTTATCTTCATCTCCGTACTTAGTTACTCCTTTTGGCCAATCGTGAGATAAAAAAATATCAATTTTACCAGAGATCTGTTAATAAAAAATTGCTTGTAAATAATATATATATATATATATATAATTTACAATTGTGTTAATAAATACATATATACATATACACATATATATAAACAGTTACCTGTTTTAATCGAAATATTTCTATATTTCTAATGTGATAAACACTGCGTATTGTACTTTTAGTGTAAGGTGGTTTCTCGTGACGTCCTTGCATCCAATCATGACTCTTATAAATGCCAGAAATTCCAGCAATCCTAATACCACCTATTGTTATAACATTAGCATAACCAAGATAATAAATATTAGGAGCAACCCATCCACCATATGGTAATTCTTGAAGATAATTGGATGCTTCGTGATTACCTCCAATAAAAATAGTTAATACTGGAGCAACCTTTTCTCCTGAATAATATCTATAAGGTATTTATACAATTAATTCATTAATTATTAAGACATTGTAACTTCTTATCGTTAATACTTACTTGTAAAAAGTACACATGTCTTTATACTTATCAGGTACTGCCATACATTTTAGATCACATAAGTTTCTTGTCGACTGAAAATCTCCGCAGCATATTAATAAATCTATTTTTTTCCCATTTACTTTTTCAATCTCTTGTAAGCTATTGTAAATAATTTCTAATTCGCCGTGGGCACATCCTTCTATTGCGATTCTCATGTTGTAATCCAAAATAATTGATTACAAAAAGAAATTGATTTTATTTATTTTTATTTTAATATAGTAAATTAATAATAATGTTTTTGTCTTTTACTTTTTAATTCTTGGTTATAATAGTACAACACCCATTATAAAATGTAGAATCAAATCTGAAATAAAAATATAATGAATAAAAACAATTCAATTCGTGTATATTGTATAAAATTAATACAGTAAATCAAATAGTGTCTTCATGATTAATTTAAATGCCGATATTTCATTTTTATAGAAACAATTTAAATTAATCTAGTAATATTAAAAAGAAATTAATTTATTATATAAAAAAAGGTTATATAATTCATTATTTACATATTTAATTTAAATATAAAAATAAATTAAAACGTCTTGTATATATAACTGAAGGAAAGTGTAATATAACCAAACTTTTCAACGTCTCTAGTATCGGTTTTTAGAAGTCAATTTGGTGGCCATATGTTTGGCTGTTCACTTTATTATTATATTTATTTAATTTCGAATTAAACATAGCATACTTATCGAAGAATATAATTAAAAAAAATTAAATTATAAACCTAACATATATATATATTAAAAAGTGTATCATATTTATTTTACTTAGTCACATTTAATTAAATTTAAAGTTAACATTTGTTAGGTTATATTAAAAGAAGAAAAAAATGTTCAAGCAGGCTTTTAAAGCATCATTGAAAGTTGATGTTTCATTAAGTAAACAAAATTATATATTAATAATATTCTATTTTAAAGTAATATATTTTTTGTAATAAAATTAATTTTTTTTACAGATATTTTAAGAGAAGTTAAGAATACAATTCCTGTCTTTCAATGGTATTGTAAAAGATTTATAAGCATAACTAAAAATAATAAATCCAAATGGGATTTGTTAACTGCTGTATGTCTTGAACGTCATCCAATTATAACAAAACCAATGAATGGATTAGAATCAAATTATTATAATTTGTTAAAGAGAATAGAATATGAAAATAGCATGAAGTCAGACTTTGAGCTCCAAATAGAAAAAGAAAAACTCAAGAAAGAGCAACCGTTGGATGTAACAGCTGCAGATATGGATGTCGTTTCTTCACAAACAATGCAAGAATTTGAAGATATGTGTCAAGAAGAATTAAAAAACTTTGAATTTGCACCTAAAGTTACAGGTATATAAATTCAGTAATAATTCAATAGATTATTGTATTATATTTTTAATACATTTTTCATTTTAGATTATGATAAATCTAACGACAAGACTAGTCTTCAGCAGAAGTTGGACAGAACGTTAGTTTTACTCGTAGAACAGAATATCAATGGTGATGCATCCTGGATTCCACCTCAGGGTATTAGGAAAGAAGGTGAAACGATGAGACAAGTAAGCATTATTATTATTATTTTTATTATATATAAATATATTCAATAAAACTATAATATTAAGAAAATTTTTTACAATGTTAAAGGCAGCGGAGAGAGTATTGCAAGAATTTTGCGGTACAAAATTAATGGTTAAATTTTATGGAAATGCACCTATCGGTTTCTATAAATATAAATATTTAGAGCCGAATAAAGAAAGCGGCAAGTACGGTGCTAAGGTATTTTATTATTTAGCTCGATACATAAATGGATCTGTTGCAAATGATTTGAAATATCAATGGTTAGATAAGGCAGAATTAAAGAAAACTGTCCCTCTGAAATTTTATCAACATATATCTAATTTTTTAATATTTGAGTAAGCAATATTATTTATTTGCATATTATAAATAAATGATTTATTGTAAGATTGAAATGTCTTTAAACCCTGTTGAGAATTATTTATATCATTAATGACAGTTTTCATCGATATGTGAAACACGTGGTTAGGTTATATTCGTCGCACGTGAATGGCTAATACGAAACTACCACGACCAATAGTAAATCAGCATATTTCCACGCAATGATTATCGATATTATCGAGTGTGCGACAAACGGAGCTGTATACAAGGAGGACAACTCGCGCTCTCTAGTGGTAATAGAAATCATTCTTTCATTGTGAATATTGTACTTACATTTATAACACGGCGATCGTCCTCCTTGTATATAGGCTCTATGGTGCGACATATGTACGAATTAATTAAGTTCGATTGAAAGTGTATTGTCATTCACAGTTGGTCTTTAAATATTTTAAAAATTTTAATATTTCTTTCTTTAAAAATATGGCTCTTTATTCTCCGAATGGAATGTCACGGGGTTTGCCTGATTATGAAAGAGAGGGAATTAAACAAGTAAATTTCAGCCCTTACGCTGATAATGGAGGGTAAAATATAAATCTAACCTAATATTGTTTAGTCAATAATTTTCAAAATTCAAATATAAATATAATTTATTTAATATTCATTCGTTTGGATATATATATCCATAAATACATTAAAATTCATTTAATATTTGTTGTATATATGTATAGTAAATATAATGTTTCATAATAATTAAGTATTGAACATTAATTTTTATAGAAGCGTCGTTGCTCTTGCTGGTGAAGATTTTTGTATAATTGCTGCAGATAATCGACTTAGTACAGGATATTCTATTTGTACTAGGAAACAGGAAAAATTGTTTTCTTTGTCGGATACAACTGTCCTAGGTTGTTCTGGTTGTTGGTGCGATACATTAAGTTTAACTCGACTGCTAGCTGCTCGTATGCAGGTAATTTAAGATTATAATATGTAAATATATTAATTTATAACAGAACTATTTAATAAAATTATTTTTAAAAGATGTACGAGCATGAACATCAAAAGAAGATGACAACACCAGCTGTAGCTCAAATGCTTTCAGCTATGCTTTACTATAAAAGATTTTTCCCTTATTACGTAAGCAATGTACTTGCTGGATTAGATGAGAATGGTAAAGGATGCGTTTACAGTTACGATCCTATAGGGCACTGCGAAAAGTCAATGTACAGAGCTGGAGGATCTGCTGGTGCACTTTTACAACCGCTTCTTGATAATCAGGTATACTAATGAAGGTTGAAACATAAAATTAAATAGAATTCTGTTAATATTTATATTTATTTGATGCGATTTTCAGATTGGATATAAAAATCAAGAAGGTGTTACACCAGAATTACTTACACAAGAAAAAGCATTGTTAGTATTGAAAGATGTTTTTATATCTGCTGCAGAAAGAGATATTTACACTGGCGATGGGATAAGCATAAAAATTATTACCAAAGATGGTATAACCAGTGGAAGCTTTCCGTTAAGAAAGGATTAAAATATTGGATATGATATATGAATTATTGTGGTGATATATAAATAAAGTTTTTGCTTTCATACATACCTCAATGTTTCGTATATAATCATAATTACAAATATTAATATGCAGTTATACGTAAAGAGAAAAGTTTAGTATTATACTACAACATGTATGCGTACAAAATATCTAATGATTGATTATTTCATACACGGTTTTTATGCTAGTCGAATGATTGATTACTATTCGGCATTCTATCATAAATTAATAACTTTATTTGATCATTGATTTATAATGCTATTTAATTAACATTTGATGCAATTAGTAATTTATAATTTAAATAGATTTAATAAATGTTTTATATAAAGGTAACTGAATAAACTTTATTGAATTTGTAATTATGATATTCTAATATATATATATATACTCGTATATCACTTATTTTATTTTACAGAGCAAAGAGACAAACAGTAGCATGTAATATCAAAATAACCGAAGGAAAGAAAGATAGGTAATTTCAATGACTTTTTTTTCTACCGTCTTTCTTAGAAGTTTTTTTTGCTGGAGCAATATATAAGAATAGAAAGTAAAGATTCCAACTCCCCCGAGATTCACTTCTTCGTCCCGGGGGCTATTAACGGTTTCCCACGATCCTTTCCCCTCAATTTTATGCCAAGCACTCGCTCTATTTTACCAATAACCATTTGGTTGGGGATTCCACGACCGGCCTCGTAATCATTTATTACTTGTGCCTTTTCATTAACTTTCTGCAAAAAAAAAATATGTGGATGATTAATCACTTAGAATAAATATTAATACAATAGCAAATATTTATCAAGTTATAATCACAAGACATCATAAATGATTACCGTTTAGAAGTAATTAGCTAATTTTTCTTGTTTTCTAACAATTAGCTAATTAAATCAAACCCACCATAAAATGACGACTTACTTCAACACTTTTAACATTATCATACTTTATAATTACTTGAAATTTCTTATGTTTATAATTGTATTATTTTTTTTTATGATGTACATAGAAACCAATCTTTAATAGAAGCTTTAGAATACATTTTGCAGATATAAACGAATATATCCGAGCTACACAATATTACCGTAGCAAGATCTTTCTGGGACAATCCTTTACCCTGTCGACCTTGCTGTATAAGCTTTCCCAAATCAAGAGGAATTTTATCATGCTTAAGTTCTTCAGTTTCACGATCTAATTTGGCAGTGTTCTTTGTGGTAACGTGTTGTTTATTTGCACCACCACCCCCTGATATAAAAAATAAACCAAAGGACATTTAAAACATTGATGGATCTTTTATAAATAATACAAGAATAAGATTATTCATTTAAATGTCATAAAATTTTTTAGTTTGTTTAATTGATAATTAGATGATATTAGTATGCTTTAAATGTGTCTAAATTGATCAAAATATTTGATTTGATACTCGTTTATCTTTTTTTTAAAGGTTCGAAGATATTTTGTGGATCTTGGAAAAACAAAACTTACATTTTGCCTGTGTTTCAACAGCAAAACCTTGACGTCGCGCTGCATTCACTGCCTGTAAATATAAATATTGTTACACAACTTCTTTTACATAATTATTCTTGATAAGAAGAAAAAAGATGTTAAATTAGGCTCGATACAGTTATTGGCACAGATAAGATTAGGTCAAACGTAGATGTTTTTTTATTCCTAATTCTTTTCTTTCCCTTGATAACTACTTTTGTTTATCTGTCGTTCTTAATTTTAAAAAAATCAAACTTTTTCAATTGTTTTATTCTGGTACTACTTGGCTAGGTTTACATTAAAAGATGAAATTTGAAAAATCCTCATTAATCTTATCTAGATAATTATTTTTAAATAAACAGTAATAAAAATCCAATGTAATATATTTCTAATATGTTCTAAACAGCACAGATTTAATACAATACCTGTTCTGATTTTAACGTCGATGCTTTAGGTGCACGTTTCCGTAAAGTAATCGGTGCTGTATCCCAGTCAGACATACTGACAATTTAATTTTATTTATTTAATTCGATATAAAATGTGCCTTTATTTAATCTAGCACGCAATTCTCAAATAGATGTCTTTTCCAGTAACTTCTTTTCTAACGTTCATAAAGTTACCATTATTAAGTCGAATTCTATACCCCATGGATGATTCTATCAAGGCTCGAAATGCGTTCCAGAAGTCACAATAATTGTCACGGAAGTATGATTTGTGTAATCTTTACGACGTCGCATACGTTCGATTTAATCAAATTGATATAATATTAATACGAAATTTTTAAACAAATATCCTCTATAACCATTAACTTAATTACTTAAATTTCATATTTAATTTGTTTTACAATCAATAAAAAATCTTTGGAAATTACATAATTGTTATTATTGGACAAGAAAAAGAACATTCTTAGGAATAATATCAAATTCTTTTTTATCCTCTATAAATAAATCTAATATTAATAATAAACGAAAAAGTATGTGTGTATAATGAAAATTTGATAAACAAATAAAATATTTATGTATTTAGTTGCACAATTGATGTATGTCGGACAGCTCTGATTGGTTCGGTACAGTGCGCTCTATCGACAAATCGTCGAAATTATTGATATTAACTAATTCAAGTAGGAATTTAGAAGAACCAGTTGAAGAGGTCAGTGGAGTGCTATAAAGTGTAAGTGGTGATGTGTGATATAATATTGCTCTGTGTGTCAAGTTTTCAGTATTATTCTGTTGTGCTCGCCATGAAGTTAATCTAAAATAGTATTTCAAAATATTAATCCCGATGTTGGTCGCAGGATTGTGCCAATGTAGTTTTCATGCTTTTTACGAAGAAAGAATCCGGGGAAGCAATTCGTGGATACCGAAGAAAGCTTCAAACGTGTTTGAAGCTTTCGAGGTCGTATTCATGGAACTATGAACCTGGACTCGTTGTCTTTTACTTTGTCACAAATCAGTTACTTGGTTGCCAATTTGAATAAGAAAAATTTTCGGGACAGCTGCAAGGAAATATCACTTGTAAGTGTTAAAATTAAAAAATAAAAATGGCGGGGCACGAGAGTGAAGAGTGTGAGGGGCGGAGGGACAGGTTACGGGGGGAAAAGAAAGCAAAGAAGGAGAAGAAGAAAGGTCTAAGGACCTGTTGTTCTATTGTACGTCTCTTTCCCTCCTCCTTTTCCTCATTCTGTTTCTCCTCTTTTTCCTTTTTCTCTTTCTCTTCCTTTTCCTCCCGCCTTTCTTTTTCTGATACGATCACGTCGTTTCGATGATAGCACAATATGCTTTCCAAGCGTTATATTCGATACTTTTTTTCGTATTTTATCGTTACAAATTACTTTATGATCTCGAATAATTAATCATTGGTATACAGCCAATTATTTCCCATCTACGTAGTTCTTTTCGCGTTTCATAACCACAACGCGCCTTATATATTTTTAAATTGGTTTCTAACTTCAAACGATACACATTCTAACGTATTCTTTTGAATAGGTATTCAATCGATCGAACGTTTTTTCATTCCTGTACCTCTCGTGCGAAATTTATTTTTCCGTTAGTATATCGATCATTGGTATTGCGATACATCGGTTACGTTTCTTAATTCGATCTTAAAATATATTTTTGCGCTATTTTAAATGTAGTTTAGACTAGAGATAGTGTGTGTGTGAGAGAGTGTGTGTTATGTGTGAGAGAGAGAGAGAGAGAGAGAGAAAGAGAAAGAGAAAGAGAAAGAGAAAGAAATAGAAATAGAAAGAGAGAGAACATACTGTGTAAGCTATTTCACGACTTATTTTTACATATAGTATACTTGTTTTATTCTATTTTTACATATTGATGTATGTATATACATGTAAAGTAATATTTATAAGAAATAATTGTTAATTATAAAATCAGTCACTATTCTCTATTTCAGTTGGTACAGTGGAAAGGTCTGGAGGCAGACCGACACTTGCTACGCTCTTTGCTCTCATACGTCGATTTCTCTACTGGAGAGCCACCGGAATCAAGTGCGAAGGATTATTTTCAAGTACAGCTTCTAAAGCAAGAGTGTACCAATCTGCTCAGCAAGCCTTCTCTGATTTCTAACTTCTGTTTTGCAATAGATCATCCTTTACATCAACAGAAGGTTTACTTTTGCATGTCCTATTTATTTCCATTTTATAATACAGTATATTTTATCAAGCGTTATCTTTGTCTTAATATGCAGACAGGCAAAGATTTATCCAGTCAAATAGTGTTCCTGTATTCTACGCACTAAAATAATAAAAAGATGTTATATGAACATAAATCATTTAAAGCTTTATTAACATATTGAGTGCTACGTCAGTCCCTGGGGATTGTTAGTAAACTTTTTGTTTGAACGGAGTGGGTTCTAGGGATTGACAGGGAACTTTTTGATGGTCTATATTGCTGTGTGAGACTGGCATTGTTAAGGGTTAAATTATTAATGACATTTAAAAAAATTATGTTATAATTTTAATGAACTTTATTAAAATATTTTAAGTAAAGAAGTGGTTGAGATTTGCACATATTATAGTGCAAGTGCTTCCTCGCTGCCGCCTGAGCAGAAAGAATACCAAAATCGGCGCTGCACTCAACATGTTAAAAAGTTATAACTTAAATTATAAATGTTCATGTTTACTCAGTAATGGGATTTTCCTTAAATTTCCAGTCGATTATGTTACACTTAAAGTGATATTTAATGAAGACTTAAGTGATTTATGTTTGTATAATATTATTTTTTTATTTTCATGCATAAAATATGCTGACACTGTTTAGCTAGAAAAACCTCAGACAACCTGTATAAGTTGATAGTAAAAGAAAAAGAAATCTAACCTTTTTTTAGAATAATATAGTTTGTCATGTAGCTTGTATACATTAAATTTTCTCTCTTTTTTTTTTTTTTTTTTTTTAGACTTTGAATCCATCGCCACAGTTTTTTTTACACCTGAAGAAGGTACTGGGACTGACATTAGTACAAGAAGTTGCTTATGCTATCGTACTACAACATTCAGAAAATACTGATATTCGTACATTGTCTCAAGAATACGTTAAAAAACAATTACCCGAATTAATTAAAAATTATATTAATTCGGAGACAAGCAATAAGAATCACGAGGAGGGATTACACGATTCATCGCCAGAAGTTTTGCATCTTATACTTTCGCAGGTTTTTCATATTCCTAATCAATTTGGTGTCTCTTCTGAAGCTAAGGAAAAATTTCTCAAGAATTTAAGGCGCGATTTTCCCCGTGAACTGGTACCAGTGGTGCTAGCACCACTCTTGTATCCAGGCGACGGGGAAACTCCGCAAGCCAAAATTGAATTAAACATGGCTGTCAATCAAATGGTTCGTAATAATTATTATTATTTATATTTGCAATTGTGGAAGGTGTTATTATATTTGGAAAATGTTTATTTTAGGATGGCACTTCGTTAGTTGAGTTGATCATGGAGTTAGGATATGGATTCACTAGTAGCGTAGAAGAATGTCGATCGGCGTTGGCTGGCCTAGGAGCCAGAGAAATATCTCCAGCATGCATTGCTCGAGTTTTATCTCACATGGCACGTAGTTGTAATAATCTCGATGATGCCGGAGGCTTACAATCATTTTGGGGAAATTCTGCTTCTGCTCAAGATGCTAATAAAGAAAAAACATCAGAAAATATCCCTCCAACCACTTGGAATGTTGAAGTTTTTATTCAGACTTTAAAGGAAACGGTATGTAACTCAATTTCTTCATGAATCCAATATTTATTTGTATATTTTTCTTTATTTCTTATTTTCTTTCTTTCTTCTATTGTTTTAGCAATCAACAATACTATGGAACGAAGTTATAGTGAAATTGGATCATGCTGAGTTTATCATCAAAGATAGACAGGGATTGAATTTATTAATTATGGGATTAAGATTAGGTTTGCAACATCAAGGATATCCTCCAGATGTCTTTCCTGTAGAACTTTTTTATCGACATTGGGAAAATGTAGAGGGTCAATTTTCTTTAGTGCAACAAATTTTGAAGTGTCCTGACATATTTTGTTTCGCTGATTATCCATACCATTCAGTTACTGTTGACGTATTAAAGGCAGCTCCAGAAGGAGATAGCAAGGAAGCACAAACATGGAGATCATTGTACTTTGTTGAATTACTTTTACATATTGCTGAGAGGGGTTTGTATGGACCAGTTCAAGAAATCTTTAAGTGGCCTATTCAACATTGTCCGGACGTACTTGTCTTAGCATTACTACAAATTAATCCGCCTATAACTTTACTTAGACAAGAATTGTTAAGTACACTTATGCCTATATTTTTTGGAAATCATCCTAATTCAGCAGTGATTTTACATCATGCGTGGCATGCTAATAATGTGAAAATCAAATCTATTATTATGCATGCAATGGCTGAATGGTATATACGTGGCGATCACGATCAGACAAGACTGTCGCGCATTTTAGATGTTGCGCAAGATCTTAAAGCATTATCAGCGTTGTTGAATGCGCAATCATTTCCATTTGTTATTGACCTAGCATGTCTGGCGTCTCGACGTGAATATTTGAAATTAGAAAAATGGTTGACTGATAAGATTAGAGACCATGGAGATGTGTTTGTTGCTGCTTGTGTTAAATTTTTACAAAGACGGTGTCCACAAGTAATGGGCCCTGGTATTAAAGAAGATCCTACAGTGCCCAAGGCAAGTCAGTTGCCACAAGAAACACTTACAACTATACTTGCTTGCTTGCAAGTGTGTGCTGGGTAAGTTTTTTAGTAGTAAATGTTTTTCTGTAAGTTCTTAAACTTATTGTTGGATAATTTTTTGTTTTCAGGAGTGTTTCTCAAGAGTGTTCCGAAGCAATAATGACAATGGTACAAAATTGCAGTTTAATGTTAAATAAAAGCACCATGAGTAGACCACCACCGCCAGGAGTTTTAAGACACAGAGGTTTAGAACCATTTAATCCTGCGACATTAGGAGGACAGGTATGTATTTACTTGTACAAATCTTGAAACGTTAATTATATTTGTTATAATTTATGTCAATACGTATTTTAATATTTTAGTTGTTTTCTTCTAAGCAAGTGGATCCACTTGGAAATTTAAGTACAAGTCTTGCTTCTATGGGGTTAGGATCTAGTCTCGGACCACCTAGTAGTTCTGCATTTAATTTACCAGGAGCACTTGGGCCTTTAGTTTCAGCACCTGGATCTCCTTCCAGATTAACAGGACCATCTCCAAGTCCATTCCCAATGTTACCATTATCTTCACAACTTCATTCTGGTCCGGTTGGGACACAGGGCCCTTCTGTTTTACCTGGAAGTACAATAGGAGGGTTAGGAAGGCTCGGCCCACCAACGGGTATAGAAAAAGCAAGAATTCCTGAAACATCCACTTTATTTCCTGATATGCCTCAAAATGTATCAAAAGAAATCGAAGACGAAGCTAATAGCTACTTTCAATGTATATACAATCATCCACCTCATCCAACCTTATCTATCGATGAAGTTCTTGATATGCTGAAAAAATTTCAAGATTCAGGCAGCAAAAGAGAGAGAGAAGTATTCAATTGTATGCTTCGAAATTTGTTCGAAGAATATCGTTTTTTTCCTCAATATCCAGATAAAGAACTTCAAATAACAGCACAATTATTTGGTGGGATAATTGAAAGGGGTCTTGTGAATAGCTATATGACACTTGGATTAGCATTAAGATTTGTTCTTGATGCTTTAAGAAAACCAGATGGTAGCAAAATGTATTATTTTGGTATAACAGCCCTAGATCGTTTTAAAAGTCGTTTGAAAGATTATCAAACGTATTGCGAACATGTGAGAAACATCCAGCACTTTAGTGAATTTCCACCGCACTTAATTGAGTATATAGAATATGGTTTGCAAGGACAAGAACCTCCTACTAGACCTCAGGGTCCTGTTCTTCCTAAAACAATAGCTGCTATGTTGGCTCCAGTTACAACGCCATACAAGACTATTACCACCACAACTATAACAACAAGTACGACTCAGGCTAAACCTTCCACGACACCAACTACTTCACTTTCTGCCAGAGTAAATATATTATATAGAAATATTTTATTTAACAAAATGATTTGCATTAATTTATCATTATATTGTGTTTTAATCGAATAATTGGTTTTAATCTCAGCCTTCTATTGCAAATGCAACTAATATTGATACGTTGCTCGTGGCAACAGATAAAGAGGAAAAAATTACAACACCACCTGAAGCGTTACAAGACAAAACTGCATTTATTTTTAATAATCTTAGTCAATTAAATTTGCAACAAAAGTGTGATGAAATTCGAGAAATAGTCATCGAAGATTATTGGCCCTGGATGGCACAATATCTGGTTATGAAACGTGCTAGCATTGAATTAAATTTTCATGCTTTATATTCGAATTTTTTAGATTGTTTAAAACTTCCAGAAGTTAATAAAATGGTAACCAGAGAAACATTCAGAAATATTAAGGTAATTACAGCTAAGCGTTCATTTATACGTATAAATCTTTTATGTTAAATGATTATCAATTTTTTTATCAGGTATTATTACGCAGTGATAAAGGAATAGCTAATTTTTCTGACAGATCTCTTTTAAAAAATTTAGGACATTGGCTTGGAATGTTAACTCTCGGTAGAAATAAGCCTATTTTACAGGTAATTTTATTGTTAAATACACAATATATGTTATTATATTGTATTAATATTCTAATTTTAATATGACAGGTGGACATTGATTTAAAAAGTTTATTAGTTGAAGCATATCACAAAGGTCAACAAGAACTTCTTTACGTTGTACCTTTCGTTGCCAAAGTTTTGGAAAGTTGTGCAAAAAGTCGTGTTTTTCGTCCTCCCAATCCATGGACAATGGCGATTATGAATGTATTAGCAGAACTTCATCAAGAGCCAGATTTAAAGTTGAATTTAAAATTTGAAATTGAAGTGCTTTGTAAAAACTTGAGTATTGATGTTGGAGTAAGTTTTACATAACTGTATCTTTTAATTTTTATTTATTTTTTTATGGTTTTATTTTTCAGAAAAATAAAATAATTATTTCATCTTATAGGAATTAAAACCAGCAGTTTATTTAAAAGATCCAGAGAAATTACGCAACTTGGACTATCAATTGTCGCATCCTAATAAAAAAGCAGAAACAGGAAACAATCAACAACAACCGCAAGCTCCTATCGAAGAATTAGTTGGACCAACGACAGCAGGAACTATAGTTGCTCAACAACCACCACCCCCTGCTAACACAACACCGTCTTTACCTACTGGACCACCAGAACCACGTTTTAGTTACATGGACATATCTGTTACAGGCATTACTAACATTTCTCAACATATTGCTATTAATAATCAAGTACGTATTAAATAAATAAAATATTTCAAAGTTTTAAAATATGATTAACCATAAGATTACAACTTTATTAACATATTATTTATTTTCAGTTACCTTTATTTCAAACGCATCCTCATTTAAAACAGTTTATTCGTCCTGCTGTTGAAAGAGCTATACAAGAATGGATACATCCAGTAGTCGATCGATCTATAAAAATAGCTTTAACTACTAGCGAACAAATAGTAAGAAAAGATTTTGCTTTAGATCCTGAAGAAGTAAGAATGCGGACAGCAGCACGTCATATGGTTCGCAATTTAACTGCTGGAATGGCTATGATTACATGTAGAGATCAGGTAAATTATCAATATATTATTGATTAATATTAGAAATCTTTCCTATTTCGTTGATCAACACATTGTTCATTTTCTTGGTTTCAATTATTTTTTTTTTCTTTCTTTTCCTTTTTCTTTTTTTTTTTTTCATTTTCCGGTGGACAACGTATAGTTGATGGACATAGTCACCAAAAAGTTATCGACCTTTTACGGTAGAAATGTAAGATAGAATCATGTATGTATATATATGATTTATTAGTTGTTTTTTCTTTTTAGATTTTAACATCAATAAGTACAAATCTGAAGCAAGCTTTTCTAACAGCAATGATGGGTACAACTGCTCAGCAAAAAGAATTAGCAGAGCAAGCTGCAACTGTTGTAGCTACCGATAATATGGAACTTGCTTGCGCGTTTGTACAAAAAACAGCTGTTGAAAAAGCAATACCAGAGATGGACAAACGTTTGCTCAATGAAATTGAATTAAGAAAAATTGCACGACAGGAAGGAAGAAGATATTGTGATCCTTTAGCTAAATATCAAGCTGAAAGAATGCCAGAACAAATTCGATTAAAAGTTGGTGGAGTAACTCCTCAACAAATGGCTGTGTATGAAGAATTTGCTAGAAATATTCCTGGATTTTTGCCATTATCTGAAAGAGATACTCAAGCGCTTTTCGTGCCAAAACCAGTGACGGTAATCTTTTAAATTTAATTTATTCTTTTCATAATATCATTAATATTAATTCTTTTCTATATTTTCGTTTTTAAGGAAACTACTGTAACTCCGTTTGCTACTAATTCAGCCGTTGCAGTAGCAACAGCACAACAAGTAGCTGCTTACGCAGCTGCTGTAAGTAACGATGAAGTTGGAGCGATGTTAGAAAAACTAGCAGCCGAGGTAGACGTCCTGCTTTCTGCAATGGGTCCAGCAGCACCGCCTCAACATCATGTAGCACTTCATAGTCTTTTAGAATCTATTATTCATACTAGAAGATCAAGGGATGCAGGTGCTGCAATGACGCTTCTGAAAAAAGTAAGAACTCCTCCATAATACTAAATATATGGAACTAATAATATTTATTAATCCCTTGCACTATTTTCACAAGTCTGATTCGTGATGAAAATTTTAGACCGAACATGAATATCACGAGCTGTATTCGTGGTCTTAATCTCGGGCCAAACAAAAACGTCTGAATGGGCTCGTATCTCTCTTCTTTTCTCTTCTTTATATGAATGAGTATTTTATATCTTGTGTCCCAATGCAGTTTACGTGCTACTTAGGATACATTGTCGTAGTTAAGATAATATTTGAAAACGTAGTAAATATATGCATTCGACGAGGTCAAGAAAACTTCAGTCGTTCTTCAGTTATTATTATTCCATTAAACGAGGTGTACACGTTTCGTACAGTCTTCTTCACAAAAAATAATATTCTTGATTATTTCTAATTTTGTCAAAGCCTCCAGCATGTATAAAAAAAGGAGCAAAAAGATTTTGATTCAAATTCATTTGAATTTCACAAGAACACCATCACATCTAGTAAACACGAGCGCGGCTATTTTACACTCAGTCGTAAGATATCGTGTTTAAAGTTATGACTCTCTGGTTCTGTCGCTTCGACTCTTTTTGCGACCATTTGCGTGCATAGGTTAGGCACGACTTATTCCGAATTTCAGCATAGTGTGCAAGAGGTTAAAAATAAATTTATTGTCAACGAATATTCCAGGCTGTCGAAGGATTGCTGGATGGTCCTACTATATCTAGTGGAGTGATGGATTCAGAAATAATCCTACGTTATAGAGAACTTCATTTACGTATTCTGAAATGTCTTCAAGATCCACGTGCTTATGGTATGCAGTGGACAAACAAACACGTCACTCGTTTCTTAACGGAATGTAGAGAAGATTTTCGTTATAACTTTGAAGCAGTGGATTGTTTGATAAGGTATATTTAAACATATAAAACTTAACAGTTACAGCATATAATTCACAATGGTAATTTATATGAAATTATATGAATGTTTTAACTTTTTAGATCTCATTTGATCAGTCTTCCACAGTATGATTTATCTCTAGCGCAAGCTATGGATGCTAGTAATGCTATGGCAACTGCATTTGCTATGCAGTTGGTTCAGCTATACCTTATTGATGAGAGACAAACGACACATGTAACAGAATCTGATCTGTTTCACACGATTGAAATACTTGTGAGAATTGCACATCATAGAGCTCCACCAGAAGGGTAAATATTGTACTAATATTAGAGATATTGCATTATGTTACAGTGTTTCTTTTTATGTGTTTCCTATAGAATTCCACTCTTTAGACTTACCAGTCTAATAGAATCCTTACGTGCAAACCATGACCCTGCAGTACTAGCCGATCGTGCACCTGCAGGACCGACAGCACATATCCATTCTGGAATTCTCCAGGTGAGAGTAAGTAAATTCTGCGGTATTTTAGGTTCAAAGATATTAGTTTTAATTTGTTATTTATTTCATACTTCTTAATTACAGGCCCGTGATTTTGATGATCCGCCAGGATTAATGGAGAAAACTGAATATTTATTACGTGAATGGGTTACAATGCATCATAATCCTACTAATTCTCGTGATCCTACTAAAGCATTTGGAATGTTCGTTCATCAAATGAATATCCATGGAATTTTAAAAACGGATGACCTCATAACTAGATTTTTTAAATTAAGCACTCAAATGTGCGTGGACCTTTGTTATCGTGCATTAACTGAAACCAATGCGGTTGCTTCAGTTGTTCGCGCGAAATGTTTTCACTCGTTAGACGCTTTTGTGCGCTTAGTTGCACTATTGGTAAAACATTCTGGTGATACAACAAATACTCATACGAAAATCAATTTATTAAACAAAGTACTTGGAATAGTTGCTGGAGTATTATTACAAGATCACGAAATGCGTGGAACAGATTTCCAACAATTACCATACCATAGAATTTTCATCATGCTCTTCTTAGAGCTTTGTGCTCCTGAACCTGTATTAGAAGCAGTCAATTACCAAGTTTTGACAGCCTTCTGTCATACGTTACATATATTAAGACCTGCCAAAGCTTCAGGCTTTTGTTATGCCTGGTTGGAGCTCGTTTCCCACAGGGTTTTCATTGGACGTATGCTAGCTATTACTCCCCAACAAAAATGTTGGGGAATGTATGCTCAACTTCTCATTGACTTATTCAAATATCTTGCTCCTTATCTGCGCAACGCAGAACTTGCAAAACCCGTAACGCTTCTGTACAAAGGTACTCTTCGAGTATTACTCGTATTACTTCACGATTTTCCAGAGTTCCTTTGCGATTATCATTATGGATTTTGTGACGTAATTCCACCCAATTGTATACAAATGAGAAATCTTATATTAAGCGCATTCCCAAGAAATATGCGCTTGCCTGATCCATTTACTCCCAATTTAAAAGTTGATATGCTTCAAGAAATTGCCCATGCTCCAAGAGTGCTAACTAATTTTGCTTCCATGATTCAGCCACTCAGTTTTAAAAAGGAATTAGATTCTTATTTGAAAGCTCGTGCACCAGTTACATTCTTGTCAGAATTACGCAGCAATCTACAAGTATCTCAGGAAGCTGGTGTAAGATATAACATTCAGTTGATGAATGCTTTAGTTCTTTATGTTGGAACCCAAGCAATTTCCTTCATACGTAGTAAAGGCCATACACCTAACATGTCTACAATCGCGCATTCCGCGCACATGGACATATTCCAAAATCTTGCTGTCGATCTTGATACCGAAGGTCGTTACTTATTTTTAAATGCTATTGCTAATCAACTTCGCTATCCCAATAGCCATACACATTATTTCAGTTGTACGCTACTTTATTTATTTGCTGAAGCCAATACTGAAGCAATACAGGAACAAATTACGAGGGTCCTTCTCGAAAGACTCATTGTCAACAGACCTCATCCTTGGGGCCTTCTTATTACATTCATCGAACTCATTAAGAATCCTACATACAAGTTCTGGACGCACGAATTTGTTCATTGCGCCCCAGAAATAGAAAAGTATGTTTTGTAGATATTATCTTTTTTTATTTTTATTCTTATATATAAGAGACCGTTAAAACATATAATTTTTATTGCAGGTTGTTCGAATCGGTAGCTCGATCATGTATGGTTCAAAAACAAGTGCAGCCTACACCCGAATCGGAAATTCCGGAGTGATAAGATATTTTGTTTTCCATTGTCTATTTATGTACAGTAAACAAAACAAACGAACAATCGTAAATAAGTAAGTGTAAAAAGTTGTTATTGTACGAATAGATGTACCATACATTGGGCATAATATTTCTTGATGGTTAGGTATTAAATATATATATATAACATATATGTGTGTATATATGTGTTTATATTATAATGCATTTTCGGGAAGGGACACGAAACAGCTATTCTCA
>NW_014569585.1:707462-797201 GCF_001313835.1 Polistes canadensis
TATATATATATATTAATTCGACATTTAAGGATTATAATCAGTCGCGAATATGTTTATTGAGTAATTATTATTATTATTATTATCATTATTATAATTATCAGCCAGATGTTTTACAATGCATTTGGAACTCTGTGAAATAAGATGTAGTTAACTAAAAAATTATTATTATTTACTTTTGGTGTAGTTTTGTAAGAATTGTAGTTATGAAATGCATACAAAAAAAACTAACTAATTAACTAATGGAGAAACACAAATGTATTTAATGTTGCGCGTGTTCCTCTTCTTTATATATATACATACATACATGCATATAATACGATTTATAAAAAGAAGTTTTTTGATGTAGCGATTTATGTGAATATGAGACTTATTAAATAATTTATTAAACTTTCTACATACATTGTTTGTACAGAAAATCGAAGGCTTACGCTTACAAGAAATTACAAAGTTTGATGATCACGCGTCGCGTGATACGCGTCTCTTTCCTTATCAGGAAACTTAGTCGGTAAATTTGGACTGTGCAAGTGGCATTTTGCGTGAAACTTTATTCCTGCAACATCCACTTCGTAATCTCCTGACAATATGTATTCGTTTGTTACTTCTTGTGGCTGACCTTTTGAATCAAAGTTTTGTACAAATCCAAGACAAACCTATAGTACAAATTATGTTTTAGATAGAAATGAAATGATAAAGTTTAAATAATATTCACTATTCGCACCTAATGTACTAATATCAAATTTCATTACGTTTACATTTATTCGATAAATGATTGAATTGGATAAAAAAAATTTTTAAGCTAATAATTGGGAGGATAAATTGTTACCTGTTTTCTAAATGTAAAACCGTAACCCGTAGTAGTTGTCATACCACAATATTTTCCATTTCGATATATCGGTTCGCCACCCCAACACCATGTATCAAATTCAAGATCATGATCATTCAACAATAATTGAACGTATTTACGTTTAACTCCTTCTTCGCGTTGTTTCAAAAGTGCATCTCTCCCTATGAAATTAACTCCTTTCTATCGAAAATAACATAAAAAAAAATTGTTAAATTAGAATATATGTAAATGTGGAGAATAGTCAAAGATATCTCGTACTGCTATTACTTACATCAAATTTCACTCTCCATGCACGACCACATTCAAGAGGAGTAGTAAAAGTATCTAAATCTTGACCCCAAAACGCGTAAAATTTTTCAACTCTTAACGCTCGTGTCGCATAATAACCGGCATGTTTTATTCCATATTTTTCACCGGCTTCTATTAATCTCGTGTAAACGTGTAGGGCAAACTAAAAATAAATATACAGCAATTTATATGACTAATTCTAAGTTTAGTATAATAAGTTCAATTGATGTATTCGAATCAACAAAAATTTCTCATTTACTTCGTTTGGTATATACAAAACGTAGCCTAATTCTCCAGTATGTGTTAAGTTCATTGTACGAATTCCATTAGCAAGGCCGACGTCTAACTCCTATAAAATATAGAAAGTTCTTAGTAAAAAGAATGATAAAGAAATAATAGATTTATTAAAAATATTATACTTTGAATGTAAAAAATGGGAAATTCTTAGGATTCAGATCAGTGTCAGTCAATTCACTCAACAATTGTCTTGTAGCAGGTCCCATGATACAAATAGCAGTGTACGCCGATGTTACATCAGATACAGCAACAGAGCCGTCTGATGGTAAATGCCTACTAATCCAGTACTTACATCGTGTTTGTTGGATAGTCGGTGCAATCATCATATAGCTGAAATATAATAATAATAAGCAGTATTGCATTAATTTTGAGTAATATAAATTGTATAAAATATACTTACTGATTTGGTGCAATACGTGCTAAGCTGCAATCATTTTCATAACCACCACGATAATTTTGCATTCCAGTGTGGATGATACTGCCCACAGCTACATCAACGTCGTTTGAACATAAATATTGCAATAAATCTACTACCTCCATGCCATTAGACTAAGAACATTTTTAAGAAATAAATACGAGTAAGTTAAATATTGTGTAACAATGTATTACATATCTTAGAGAATAATTGTCTTTAATATAAGTAATCTTAAGATAATAAGTACCCATAAGTCGATTTTAGTAAAAGATGAATAGTCGCTGAGCCCGATTGATTCTCGACAAGTTGCATACTCCAAACTGACACGTTCGAACCATGGTGGTTTGCTAAATGTATTCGTATATGCCAGTTTACATTTCTGGAATATATCGGTCGAATCTAAATCTATAATCAAATATTATAGTTAGTATATATATAATATTTTATTTTAATTAATATACACTTATATTTAAATATAATAATGTTACCATTTTCATTGAGAGGTTGAAACCAGGATGGTCGTTCGTATCCCATCACTTGACCGAAAACAGCACCAGCTTCTTTGAGCTTAGGATAAATTGGTGACATTCTTAAATTTCTTCCAGTTTTAAATTCGTGATGAGGATATTGCAACGCATAATGCATTCCAGGTACTTCCCTTACTCGATCACGTAAAAATTTACGATTATTGTGTAAACCAAGAAAACGTGAAACGTCTAATTCATACATGTCTAACGAAGTTGATCCATTGACTATTAATTCAGCAGTAGCACGACCAACTCCACCAGCAGCTGATATACCAACCTAATGAAAAATTATATTTACAATCATTTCAGAGTGAATAATAAATGTCTAAGTATTTACTTACAGTCTTCATGCCAGCAGCTACATAATAATTACGTATTTCTGGAGCTTCTCCGACAATCCATTTACAATCCGGAGAAAATGCTTCAGGACCATTACATAATTTTTCCAATATTACATTTCCTAAACTTGGGATTCTGTGAAGCATTTGTTCTAATAAAATATGAAAATGATCCCAATCTTCAGGCAGAAATCTCTCGTTAGTATTCTCTAAAAGCAAATCAAAATGATATCTATTAAAAACACTTATTTACAAACAATAAATGATAATCTACAAGACAGATTTACATCTATATCTAACCAGGTATCGACCCATCTTCGAATGCTGGTTTTGCAACTGGTTCAAATCCACCTGCTAATATACGACCATTGTTTTCCCTGAAGTAGATGTAACCATCTAAGTCACGTATTACTGGTGTCATAGGATCTAAACCATTAACAGGTTTTGTATGCAGATAATAATGCTCCACCGGATGAAGTGGAACCTTATAATAATTAGATTTAAAAATATAACTCACAATCCTTATTAAATAATATAATAAAAAAAAAAGAAATGTAATACAACCTTTACATATGGTTCACTAAGTTTTCCTACATTGCGTGCCCAAAATCCAGCACAATTAACAAAATGTGAACATTTTATTGTTCCATGTGTGGTTTCAACTGATTCAATACGATTATCTTGATTAATGATCTTAGTAACTTTGCAATTTTCATAAACTCTAAGACCTAATAAACAATGACATGTATAATAAACAGATTTTATAATATGTTCATTATAATTATGAAAAAAAAATGATTACCTTTACTTTTAGCTTCTTTAATCAATGATAAACATATTTGATATGGATCACCTACTCCGTCACCAGGAATCCATAATCCACCAATGAGATCATCTATGCGTAATAATGGACACAATTGCTTGACTTCTTCTGGTGAAATCAAATAACATTCGATATCTCGTGACCTGTAAAATAAGTTAGAGCATTGTACATAAAAATAATTGTATTATGTCTGTTTTAAATTCTTACACAGATTGAGCCTTCATTCGTCTAAATGCAGTCATACGGTCTCTCGTACGCGCCAAAGAAAGACTACCACATTGTTTCCAACCGGTAGAAAGACCTTTCCCTTCTAAATGTTTATATAACGCTATACTATCTTGAGCCAATTTCACCTGCGCTAAACTTGGTTTGAAAGCACCAACTAGACCAGATGCATGCCATGTTGTACCACCTCCTAATCTTTAAGATATAAAGAGAATTAGAATAATTCAATGAAAGTATAATCATTTAGTTGAAAAACAAGGGGTACCGCCATAAAATAATATTTATAATATTTAATTGCAAGAGTAATGCAATACCTGCCGCTTTCTACAAGAATGGTTTCAGATCCCAATCCCATAAGTGACAAATGATAAGCAACTGCGCCTCCCATAACACCACCACCACAAATAACCACTTGTGCTTCTTTCGGAGGAGAATCATCTGAATTTGTAATTGTTGAGTAAGTAGATTTAGAAGTATATTTTACTTGCTTTTGGTTGAATAAGATAACCTTTCTTTGTTTTGTCATTAGTTTGTTATAAACATTTCTCGAGCGTTGCCACATCTTTTATTGATAGGAAAAATATTAATGTCGGTTTATTTTCTAGTTTTTTCGATTCTTATTTCATTCGTAAATGAATGCGTAAAAAATAAATCAAATTATGTTATTTCATAGATAAATAAAAAAATATTATAACTTATGTGGCACTCTGTTCTTCATTTTTTACAACAATAGAGATTCATTAAACAGTGCATTCAATTAATTATCATTCTGGAATAAAACATCATATTTGTAAATATAGTAAATCAGAAATATATATGTATAATGGGCACACATGATCAAAACTTATAATGATTCAAACACTACGTAGTTCAAAAGTTTCACTTAAGGTTAAAATAATGAAAGATTTAGTTTACAAAAATGCTGATAAGTTCTCTTCTTTATCATATGGCTATGAATTGTATACATTGCAGTATTCTTTTACGTATATATGTAGAGTCATTAATATTTGCATATCTTATAAGCGATTTAAATATACCACGCTTTAATCGAACAGATATTTGCGACATCTATAATGGTGGATTCAGAGTAAACACAGTAGTTAACGCTATTGTTATATGCATCATGATTATTATTACTAATAACGTGGAGAATATAAATTATTTTAGTCTGTGACATAAAGGTTCAAACTTTTTTAATGTGAGAATTAACGAATCTGAATTATTCTTCATTATTATGATAAATTAATGAAAGATTGAAAGTGGTGATATTAGAAAAAAATTAATTCAATTATTAGAATTTTTCACGTTGAAATCTAAAGAAATGATAGTTAGAATATCGAATAATTAATTAATTATTTTTTAGTAAATTAATATTAAGATATTGAAGGTTTGAAAGATTTGTAAAAGGCTTTAACAAGCTATGTGCAAAGTGGTTATTATTTAAAGTTTAATAAATATGAAGTGTGCATTAATGGTTGCAGAGAAGCCATCTTTGGCAGCTTCTCTTGCTTTTATTCTTAGTAATGGTCGATGTACGTCAAAAAAAGGTAATTAAATATTTACACATTATAATTTATCTTAGATAATTTCTATTTATCTATTTGTTTATATTGTATATTTAAACAATTGTATTTTTTTTAGCTCCCAATAAATCATGTTCGGTACACGAATGGATAGGGGAGTTCCGAACAGAAACAGTAATGTTCAAAATGACATCGGTTTGTGGGCACGTTATGACCTTAGATTTTATTGGCAAATATAATAACTGGGATAAAGTTGATCCTGTGTGTGTTTTTGATCAATTTTATTATGTCATATATATATTGTCAATTGTATTATTTTTATAGACAATAGCAATTTTTTAGGTAGAATTATTCTCGTGTCCTACAGAAAAAAAGGAAGCCGCACCTAAACTCGCAATTCCATATTTTCTTGCTAAGCAAGGCGCTTATTGTGATTATTTAATATTATGGTTGGATTGCGACAAGGAAGGTGAAAATATTTGTTTTGAAGTAATCCATGCGATACAAAAAGTTAAAAAACTATCTCCAAATGTAATCCAATGATATTCTTAATATTTTGTTTCTTTTTTATATTTAAAAGTCGTTTTTCTTAAATTAATTATGTTCATCAATTTAATAGGACATTTGGCGTGCTAAATTTTCTGCGATTACTAACAAAGATATCAAAAATGCTTTTGCTAATCTCATTAAACCTAATGAAAATGAAGCTAAAAGCGTGGATGCACGCCAAGAACTCGATTTGCGGATTGGTTGTGCATTTACCAGATTTCAAACTAAATTTTTTCAGGTATAACTCTGATGTATCATTTATATCATTTTTTTATTTCTATATGAAAAAGGAAATCAAATTATCTGATACGATTTTTAACTTATTTCAGGGAAAATATGGTGACTTAGATGTTTCGCTTATTTCCTATGGTCCCTGTCAAACACCGACTTTAGGATTTTGCGTACAAAGGCATGATGAAATTCAGACTTTTAAGCCTGATCCATATTGGGTTCTTCAGGTATTTATTTCTTTAATCATTTTTTTATAATAATATAGATACAAATATAATTTTAATGTGAATTTAAATATTTTTTAGCTTACAATTAAATCACCGGAAGGACAGGACATTGCTTTGACTTGGAGTCGTATAAGATCTTTCGATAAAGAAGTGGCTAATATGTTTTTAAATTACGTTAAAGAGTATACCTACGCAACGTGAGTATTTTATAAATATATGACATATATAAAAGATATAGTATATAAAGAAGAAAATATTTCTACATATGATATTCAGCGTAGTAAGTGTGCAAAGTACAGAAAAAACAAAACCACGTCCTATAGCTTTAAATACGATAGAACTGATGAGAGTAGCCAGTTCTGGTTTGGGAATGGGACCTCATCATGCTATGCAAATTGCTGAACGTTTATATACTCAAGGATACATCAGTTATCCTAGAACAGAAACTACGTCTTATCCTGAAAATTTTGACTTAGTGTAAGTACGATAAAAAAGTATATTAATTAATATGAATTAAAGTGTAAAGTTACGTGTTATATTTGTTTCTATATTTCGTGCTTCTTATTTTTTACAATCTTATTATTCTTAGGGGAGTATTATTGAAACAACGGTATGATCCAGAATGGGGAGAACAAGTGCAACAAATACTTGAAAGGGGAATTAATGAACCTAGAAAAGGTGTCGATGTTGGAGATCATCCACCTATCACTCCTATGAAATACGCTACAAGAAATGAACTAGATGGTGATGCATGGAGATTATATGACTATATAACTCGACATGTTATTGCAACTGTAAGTAAGAACTATTGAAACTGTAAAATATAATAGAATTTATTATATTTTTATATATTTATATATATAATAAATTTGAAATAATAGGTGGCACGAGATTGCAAATATTTAAGCACAGTAATTAAATTTAAAGTAGGTATGGAAATATTTACTGCAACTGGTCGTACATTACTAGATCCTGGATATACTAGTATTCTTACTTGGCAATCATTTGGAACCAACGATACGCTACCAAAGATTTCATTTGGAGAAAAAGTTGATATTCAAGAGGTTCATTATATTATTTATTAAATTTTATTTTGATATTTTTTCATAATATGTTATAAAGAAAATGTTTTATTATATACAGGCCAAATTAGTTGAACTTTATACTCAACCCCCAGATTATTTAACAGAAGCAGAATTAATATCTCTCATGGAAAAGCATGGTATTGGAACAGATGCTTCTATTCCAGTGCATATAAACAATATTTGTATGAGAAATTATGTTACTATTGCTCCCGGAAGAAAACTAGTACCTACTTCGTTAGGTATAGTTTTAGTTCATGGATATCAAAAGGTATTTCTTAATATTATTTATGTTTATACAATTAAATTAGTAGAATGTATTTATTATATTTGTATTTATAATTATTCGTACATTTTTCAGATAGATCCAGAATTAGTTTTACCAACTATGAGATCTGCGGTAGAAGAACAATTGAATTTAATAGCACAGGGTCGTGCAGACTTTCATGCTGTTTTACAACATACTGTTGAAATATTTAGACAAAAGTTTCATTACTTCGTTGAAAGTATCGAAGCCATGGATCAGTTATTCGAAGTCTCCTTTTCTCCTCTTTCAGCTTCTGGCAAAGCACACTCAAGGTATAACGTACGATTTTATTTGTTTAATTTAACTTTGGAAGTTTTGTTAATGTGTAAAGTCTTGTTAATCATATAGATGTGGTAAGTGTCGACGCTATATGAAGTATATACAAACCAAACCATCGAGAATGCATTGCGCGCACTGTAACGAAACGTATAATCTACCTCAAAATGGAAATATACGTATTTATAAAGAATTAAAGTGTCCACTGGATGACTTTGAATTATTGTCTTGGTCAACTGGTGCAAGAGGCAAGAGTTATACATTTTGTCCATATTGCTATAACAATCCACCATTCAGGTAAATAAATACAAAATATAAATTTTAATTCGGAAAATGATATATATATATAAAATTTAAATATTATATTTGGAAATTTCAGAGATATGAAGAAAGGTATGAGTGGATGTAATTTATGTACACATCCGACATGTCCCCATGGTTTAAACTCTAACGGAGTATCCAGTTGTTTAGAATGCGATACAGGAATTCTTGTTCTTGATCCCTCAGCAGCACCCAAATGGAAAGTTGGGTGTAATCGTTGTGATGTTATTATTCATTTATTTGAAAATGCTCATAAAATAACGGTAGATTCTGATGTATGCGATTGCGGGGCACAATTGCTTAATGTGGAATATAAACAGGTGATTATTAATTATTCATATTTTAAATAATAACATCTTCAACCTTACTTATATAATTATTACATATTTTAGGATAAAAGTAAATTACCAGATGAAGCAACCGAAACTTCTGGGTGTATTTTCTGTACTCCGGCATTCAGAGCACTTGTTGAAAAACATAGGGCGGTAGCATCCAAACCAGTTGCAACTCATGGACGAGGGCATGCAAAAGGTCGTAGCCGTGGCAAACCACGTCCTCCTAAGGATAAAATGGCTCAACTGGCAGCATATTTTGTTTAACAAAGTTTGAAAATAATGTCTATCTATGTAAACACTATGAACTCCTTCCATATTGAATGAACATTGCAAATGAATACATTGCCAAAATTCTGCATATGTATTGCAGAATCAGTGATTAAATTTTCAAGTCATTTTTGTGAACAATCAGTTTTTGGAAAAATTATTAAATAAAAGTCGAAAGAGAAATTTTATGCTAAATTTAAATAGCATAAGTATAACCTAAAACCATCTATATTAATATTTATTTTAATAAATAATTTTTATATCAAAGCGTGATAGAGAGAAACTAAAATTTATTACTTTTCTAGAAAAATTCAAAGTATTTTGAAACACGTAGTATCAGACGCATTGTGGGTGCGTTCCACTAAGCGCTCACAACGATCACGCTCACGACCACAGTTTTTCCCGTTCCACTTACCTACGAGCGTTACTGTCGTAAATTCAAGTGGAATGGACTATGGTGCGTTTTGAGCGTGGAGGTAATAATACAAATGGCGAGGTAGTGAAAAGAAAGTAAAAGATTAAAGAGGTTAAGATTTAATCTGTAATCCTTCATGTCAGTTTCACGGTCGCCATTTTTATTGTTGTCAGTTTCGAAAAAACCGCTAATTTTCTCAACGCTCACTACAACCCACGTTTTCAGATGGGTCGTTGTGGGCTTCGCGTGAGCGTTAGTAATGACGTCATGAGTGACGTTTCGCCGCGACCACACGACCGCGGTCGTTATGTGGAACGACTAAAGGAGCATTTTGATCGTTGTGAGCGCTTAGTGGAACGCACCCATTGTGTTCGCACGTGTAGATCAAATGGTTTCATTAAAATAAATTGTATCTTCAAAATAATCATCATGCAGATTAATTTAAACACGCCGAATTTTTTTGAAATTATAGTAGGTACTTATGAGCAGTATTTACTTGGATATAAATTCACCAATATCGTTAATGTAAGTAATGAACTTTCTAAACAAATATTTATAGGTTATGGATGCTATTCTTGAAGCCGGTTTACCGGGAATGTTTTGATGTTATATTTTATTTATTTTAATATAACTTGTTTACGAGTAATAAATTTACCTTTTTATTTAAAGATAATAGCTTCCATATTTAATACTCTTCGTCCTTTAATACAATGATTGATTAATTATATTTTGAAAATATTGTTTCAGGAATATAAACTTGAGAAAAGTTTTGCTACGCATAGTCATTTGGGTAGCATAAGAAGTGTTGCTAGCAATAATTATTATTTAGCGTCAGCAGGCGCAGATGAAACAATCTGTTTATATGATTTGCGCAATAGAATAGAATCTGGCAAATTGATGCATCATAATGGTACGCAATTGTATTTCCTCTCTCTCTCTCTCTCTCTTTTTCTCTCTCTCTCTCTCTNTCTCTCTCTCTCTCTCTCTCTCTCTCTCTCTCTCTCTCTCTCTCTCTCTCTCTCTCTCTCTCTCTCTCTTCCTCTCTCTTTCTCTATTCGTTAATCATTTATTTTATTAAAGTTTTTATTACTTTCCGTTTGTAGATACTGTTAATCATGTTACTTTTACACCAGAAGCATCACATCTATTTTCCTGTAGCAAGGATGGAACAATAGCTGCTGTTAGATGCGGAAATTGGCAAATGCAGAAACATTGGATGAAACCACATAAAGGTTTATCTGTTCATACTTTAGCTATACATCCAACAGGGAAATTAGCTTTATCGACAGGAGCAGATGGTATTCTTAGAACATGGAACTTAGTTAAAGGAAGACAAGCATATGCTACAAATTTGGTACCACGTTTAAAATCTGATGCTAAAGACATCATAGTTTTAAAGTGGAGTCCAAACGGTGAAAAATATCTTCTGGCAGCTAATCAACAAATTGACATATTCTCAGTACAATATGCAGGTATCGACCAGGAAGTACAATTAGATTCTAAAGTGGTATGCGTCGAATTTTTAAAAGATGACTTGATTGTTATTGGTTTAGAAAATGGTCATATTAAATTTTATGATCTTGAAAAATTAGCTTATACTTTAAATATATTAGCGCACGATATTAGAATTAAATGTATGGCGTACAAAGACGATTTGTTGGTAACTGCTTCTAGTAATGGGGAAATTAAACTTTGGAGATTTACCAGAAATAAGGTCGATATGTTACAGAGTATTAATTGTGATGCTAGAATTACCTGTCTTACACTTGCAGCGTTGTATCAAAATGTAGTTTATAAAAAAGAAACAGATTTTAAAGTTGAAGAGAAAGTAAAAAACAAAAATAAATTTAGATTACAACAGGAAGTTATTATAGAAGATGATAATGATGATGCTAATAATGATAATGATGATGATGATGATAATGATAGTGACGATGATGATGACGATCATTGGGAAGTTACATCTATTGGTAATTCTAATATTAATCTAAGCACAACGTCAAAGAATAATTCAACAAGTGCAGAATGGATAGAAGCAGATGCTAATTCATCGGGAAAATTAAATACAAATGGACAATTAAGTAAAAATAATCAACGGAATAAACGAAGTATTGACTCTGTAGAAAATTTTTCTCCTTCGCCAAAGAAGAAAACTTTAAATGAAGATAGAAATAATAATAGTAATAGTAATAGTAATAGTAATAGTAATAGTAATAGTAATAGTAATAGTAATAAGAAGAAAAAGGATGTACATATTAAGAAAAGAAAAATAGAAGAAACTGAGCAAAATGTTACTAAGACGTCTTTCAAAAAGAGAAAAAAGACTATTAAGACGGAAACAGAATCTGATAGTAAAATTCAAAAAAATAAGAAGCAAAATTGGTTAGAAGAAAGAAGTAAGAAAGTAAGTAAAAAAATAAGTAAAAAAATAGAAGAGGAAAATCGCCCTATACCGTCAAAAAATATCACAAAAAAAGATACAGAATCTGTTAAGAAACGGGAGAAATGGAAAACTGAGTCGTTGAAGGTAGAAGAGAAAAATAAAAAAGTTAGTAAAAAAAGAAAAACGATAGAAGACGGACATCTTGTATCGTCGAATAAGATGAAAAAAAAAAAGCAGTAACTTGTGGAAGTTAACTTATTTTTTTGTACGATATTTACAGTCGCTAAAATCAGATTCGCAGATTATTATATATAAGAGTAATAATAAATTATTTGCTAGCTCCTATCAGTCTATATAAATATCTAGTATAATAAATTCCGCAAATAAATACAATTCGATGCTTCTCTTTCATCAAACTCTGTTACAAACTTACAAATATATCTTCTAATTGAGTTAAATAAAAAACAATTTACCACAAAATACATTTATGTTTTGGATTCATACGACTGTTCGTAGAACATTTCCATGCTTTAGCAAATTCAGCATTATTTGACAACGTTCCGATTACTCTGTAATGATTTGGTGCATGAACACCTTCTATTAGCTTAGATTTTAATGCTCCATTCGTATAATTTCCACACCAAACCTGAAAAAAACAAGTTTATGTTATTCATTTCAACGATAATGATAAAAAAAAATATTTTATTTGTACTAATGATTTAGTAAATAATTGTTTAATTAGAAACGAATCTATACTATTTCATCAAACTGATGATAATAGTTGCAAAATTTTCTATTACAAAATAAATGGCAATGAATGTGTAATAAAAACGTTGTCATTAAGATTTAAATGAAAAATAAAATGAATTCCAATGAAATATTTACTTGTGCAAATCCTAAGAAGAACAATTGGTCATGAGTATATTCAGAAAGGCCAGGCAAAGCTTGCTGATGTGAATTGCGTGCTTTTAATTTTTGATATGCTCTATAAGCTTCTCTTATTCCACCATTGTCAGCAATATTTTCACCCTGAGTTGTAATGCCATTTACCTGAAAACAAAAAGAAAAAATATTATTAGCGATTTGTCCTTAGTAAATTAGCCAATGTATGTGCCTTGGCACGTTTTGTTTTGGTATATTTTCAACGAGAATCTTACTCACTGTAAAATTGTTACCCAGCTCAGGAAGATGATAACTACTATACTGTTTGATGATACATTCAACTTTCTCATGATAATGTTGCAATGTCTCGTCGCTCCACCATTGCCTGAGATTGCCGTTTTCGTCGTATCTGCGACCTGACATAAAAAAAAAGAAAAGACAAATCAAATTCGTGTAATTTTTGTCGATTACTATAAATCAATGTATTCGTGACATCAATTGTACCTTGATCATCAAAACCATGAGTAAGTTCATGACCCATAATCGCACCCATTGCACCATAGTTTATCGATCTATATAAAAAAACGTTTATTATTTTTGATTACGCTAACGCTTGTTTTTTTTTTTATTTAACATAAGATAAAATTATATTTCTAATGTATTTGAAAATACAAACGATAGATTTAATTACAACACGCTTACTCTATTCCATTTCCATAGAATGGTGGATGCAAAATGCCCGCTGGAAATGCTGAAAAATATATCCATTACATTAAATAATTAATTAATTATTAATTATTCATTTTTTTAGCATTAATATACTTACTGACTGAATTTAAAATAGCACTGTAAAATGCATTAACAGTAGTCCCAGTTGATATCCATCGATCTTTGTCAGGTTTTTCTCGTAAGCTATTTAAATTTTTCTTAACACCTACGTCCGTTAATTGTAAAAAAGTTTCAAACAATTTTCCTTCCATTACTTCGGCCTACAACAGTAATCGTTCGATGGATAATTAGTAATAAATACTTTTTGTTTACCTTAAATTAAGATAAAAATAAATTGAACTTACACCTTCATAAAATTTATTTAATTTTTCTGGATTTGTAATCCATTTAGGAAAACCAACGAACGGTCTCATCGCGTATAATTTTTTGTGAGCACGTAATCTGGTGTCTGCATCCATCCAATCTAATTCTTTAACCATTGCATCGAATGCTGTTCTAATATCCATCAACATTTCCAAAGCCTAAAGTTATCATTGTAATTATTATCCAATTATCTAAAATAATCATTTGATTTAATAATAAAAGAAAAAAACAGTTCACTTACTTTTTCCCTTTCCTGATCATTAAAATGTTTTTGAGCGTAAACGTAACTTAGAGCCATTCCAAAATTAGCATTAACATTTCCTGTACAACCTTTCCACCTGGGTGTTTTTTCTTTAAGCCCAAATACTTTTTGAGAAAATTGGAATCCAAGGTCACGAAACTTTTGTAATGTGAGTGGAGTAATCGCTGAATATACGCTCCACCAAATAAAACGTGCTTAAATAATACACGAATAGTTTTCGGTTAAAAAAATTTTTTCAAAGATCGAATGGATAGTAGGACTAAAATGAACGAGTAATTGAAAACAATGTCACTAAATGTTATGAGTAAAAGCAGTTGGATGATAACCTTTTGCTCTTTTCTGCCCTCATTAGATTATGAGAATACGTTCTTTTAACTTCACGATTTTTCATTATTTACTTTTGTCTTTTTTTCAATGATAAGAAATAAACGTTAGCAAACTAGTATTTGAAACAACAATCCTTTTTTCACAATTCAACAATGAAACTTTGTTGAATAATCCTTTCAAAAGATTTATTTGAAAAATACTTGACCTATATACTGTTACACGTATCTAATTTGTGATAGAGACATTTGTGCTGAATATTAAAGTAATAGTATATGATAGATAAGCGAATGAATATTAAAGTGTTGAGACAAGCGTAGTTAGCTTAACAGTGATGGAGAAGATAAGTATACCTATCGTAGCGGGTGGAGTAATTGCAAGTAGTTGGGGCAATTTCTGTAAATAGTGTAGATCCATTACTATGACTCTATCAATTCCTGTGTTTATGGTCACGTTTGTATTATCAAATACATTTTCCAGATATTTCGTCCAGTTCCACTAAAAATCTTTCTTATCATTTCTATGCACATTTGTAATGATTTTTTCGTTAACATGTAATAGATGTGTATTACCTGTTGTACACGAAGATCAGTCAGCTCTTGTAATGTATCGATTGTAACGTCATGAAAAAGATGATGTACGCTACGTCTTTGTTCTGGTGTATCCATGATCTATGCAAAGAGATAATGATTGATCTATATAAACAAAATCATCTTTGTTTAAAGTATTACGAGCAGTGGCAGATTAAGCAGTAAACGGACTACTAAAGAGCTCCAAAGGAGCCACGAGGTCTTAAAATTTCTTTTTATTAGGGTTTAAGGAAAATTACATTTTTTTTTAAATAAATTTAATTCATGTGTTATGGTATGAAATTTTTGATTACTTTTCTTTTTTATATATGAATATATAAAATATATATATATAATATATATATTTTGTCTAACTTGAGTTTGAGAGTCTCGAAATTTTTACCATTGGGAGCCAGTTCCCATTTAACTTGATCCGCCACTGATTACGAGAGTGGGTTGAAAAGTTTTGAGATTATAACAAAAAATATAAAATAATTGTTTCTATGTTAAGCTCCAAACTATTTTCAATTCATTCATGTGGATAACAGATTGTACCTTGGCAATTTTCGTACTAAATTCTAAAATTTCATTGGCAAAACTTGTGCTTCTATTTCCAGCTCCAGCTAATTCCAACATGGCTTTGATATATTTTTTATATTCTCCTAATTCAGATTGAAAACGTTGAGGATCCAGGAGATATCGTTCACTAAAAGCTGGAGATACTTGTTCCGTCTACCGCATAATAATAATCAAATAATATAATCGAGTTATTTTAAGAAAAAATTTCTCTGGGCAAGTTTAAAAATACAATAATATAATCTTACCATCATTCGATTCTTCGTCGTATCTCGAATATCCTCGCTAATATAAAAATTGACCAACAGATTTAAACCTAAAATTCTACGAGTCGCACCAGCTATTTGGGACAAATCGAGGGGAGATATTTTAATTTGTAATGGTGGATCGGTTGGTAATCCTATTTGTTTTAATACATGGAATATCGGTTCTAATCCCAAGGTCTCGATGCTCGCTACAAATTGAAAAAAAAAAAAAAATTAACATATTTTTTATAAGAATAAATTAATCTTTCATTTATACAAAAATGTGTATAAGATAAATTCCATTTAGATGTTTTTATCAATCGTTTCTATTATCATACTTGATCACCTATCATAAATACCGTTACGTGATATAATAATTTATTCTTTCATCATTAGCATATAAATAATAATTGCGGAAGTAAAATTCATAATAGTATAAAAATGATTATGAATAATGTAAGAGTTAGATGTAATTTATTTTTGTATATTTAATAGATTTGTAATTGAACGATTAAATTTACCGGTGTCCATACAAGTTTTGTAAAGAGCACGAGCTAATTTAATGGGCCTTAGATCGTCATCCTTGTCAGGCATTTCTAACAAAATTCTTAAATCTTGTAGAAGATATTCACGAAGAAGACTTAATTGATCCCAGGATACTTGGCTTTGGGGTATTGGATGTTTAGCTACCCAACCATCGCATGCAAATTTATAGAAATCATCGCAAGGGTCTATGGATTTGTTCATTGATCCTAATACTCTAGCAGCTGAAAAAAAAGAAATTATCTAAAGAAACAAACAAATAAAACTTCTGATGATATCTAACGCGGAAATGTTGGTCCAAATCAAACTGTCATCTTATTTGATATTTGGAACGTTCAATGAACGTTTAAAGAATAAATGACAGCGTTGATAAGTCAAAAAGTGCAGATAATAACGAGTTTGAGGTCAATGTGTGTTATCTAATAATTTCGTAAAACGAGAAGACTACTTGGAAGCTAAATCATTCGGAATTGTAACAAATCGTTGATCGATAAATCGAGAGATCGTGAATTAAGTAAAATATTTTCATTAGTTTTACTACAATTCATTTTTGTTAATCATCTGTAAGTACCTGTTTTTATGCATTCTTCGCTCTGACACATTTCTTTGTATTCTTCCTTATAAAATACGATCATTTGCAAAGTTAAGGTAATAACAAGAGTAATTACAGTTATCGTTAATAAAACAACTACTATCACGAGCCTCGTTTCCTTTTTGCTTGATTTTTCGTCTCCATGATTGCATTGCCTGTTATGTCAAAAGTTAATAAGATATTAAATAAAATAAAACAATTGTTCGGTATTTTAGGATAAAAATATTTGTCCATTTCGATTTAAACAAAAACAAAAAAATTCATTTCGTGTAATAATCACCATGGAAGTTCTGAATGTTTGTTACTGTCATCGGCCGTTCTGCTTCCATTATTTTCGGGGTCATTGACCTATAAAAAACACAAAATGAATAAAAAATCATTTAAATTGCGGGAACATAATTCGCAATTGACATCAAATACACGATAGGCCAATTGACCTTTTAATAAATAAGTCGATTTAAACTATCGTTAATTAATTCTTATACAAATCGATTAGAGATGGTATTATTTATATAAATAAAATTTAATACAAAACAATTACAAAAGATCCTAGAAACTGATTTGGTCGTAAAAAAAAAAGTCATACACATAAATTTAGATCTGATTTAGTCATTGAATTTCGTCCTTGCGGCTTCTCAGTTGTATAGACTCATTTTTTTCCACAGGGATCAATCGTAACAAAACCTAATCGGTTTACCTAATCGAACATTAGTTTAGTGTCAACCATCGGCACGTGAATGTCTACGAATGAAGGTCTCACCTTGCTCTAGAATCGGAATGGAATTACCTCAGCATTATACACTCCTCTCTTAACATCCTGCTGCAATCTATAATAATCCTCCTCTTATTAAAGCCCATCTAAATGAACAGTATCCTTATTACCCCCTCCCCCTCTCCTTCTTTTCCACTCTCCTATTTTTCAAGGAAATCACTGAAATGTTTACAGCAGTTGCGTAAATATGCATCAAAAAGATATATAATTTTGAGAAAATAACTTCCTACTATAAACGAATATCACATATACAAAAACACATATATATCTATAAATATTGGTACATATTGTATTTTATTATATGCACACGTTAATGATATTGGTGTCAATATTTGTTTAAATATGAATTTAATTATTTATGATGATAGGTGTTATTTGTAATAAATGGAATAAAAAAAATAAAGGAGGAGGGGGAAGTAATGATTTGTCGATAATAATACGAGAGTATTTATATCGTCAAAAGTCATTGTTCGATTGATACGATTTTTAATGACTCCTTTTAACTACCGTAATTAATCGATTCATTTAGCTCCAATCGTGTGTACAAAAGAAAAATATCGTGCTAAACGATAACGTATATCTTTCTCTCTTTCTCTCCTTTTCAACGAATCTACTCTATTTATACGATTATAAGACGATAGTATTCTTATTATAGATACTTTGACTTCTTTTCAATCATCCAAGTACGAACTGTTTATACAATTTATTTATAATTATACGAAGAAGAAGTTTAATGAAATTCCTTTTTTATTATTTTTTCTTTTAATCTTATTTTTTTAAATGCAATATTGAGTAAAGTGAAATTAATTTGATTTAATTATTCTGTTATAGATAAGAAGTTTATGACGAAAGTGATGTATCATTTTTTTCAAACTATTTTAGTAATTATTAATATTTTTACATATTACATTTATATATAATTAATATATAACAACAATAATAATAATAATAATAATAATAATAATAATAATAATAATATAATATAATATATTATATAATAGAGAACATTTTGTAATTATTAAATATTAATTATTCTAATAAGCAGGACAATTTAATACAAATTTGTTTTAGTATTGATTTCAGGTGTTTGATTTGTCATTAGTATTAATTTTTCAAACAGTTGGAAACTTTAAAGGTATAATAACGTTCTTCTACGCTCTAATTATCTTTTAAGAGATCGTTGATTTCACTAGAATCGTGACAATACATAAAATAGATATTGAACACAGGTATTATTTGCTACCAATTGTTAATATACATTTTCGTTAATTACAAGTCTCATTACATATACATTGTAAGATAACCGAGTCATATAAATGGCCTTCATTTGAAAATAACTTGTACCTAGTACGTATGTACTTTGAATAATACATAAAAGAAGGAAAGAAAAAAAAAGGAAACGTTGTCTTAGGAGCACAATGAATCTCTGTAAATAATTCACACTGATATTTTCAAGTCACACGTGGTAACAATGAAAGGTAAGCATGTGCATAAGCAAATGCATCCTTCGAATCGTACGCATCATCTCTTTGGAAAAACAAACAAACAAACAACTTCCTACAAGGGATCTCCTTGCATTGATTGATATTTTATTAAAACGCTACGTATAAAGCTTAAGATTTGAATTTCAAAGAGATCAAATAAAGCATTGCATCTCGAACATTTAAGTATACGTCTTATGTTTTATGCAGGTACAACCAACATATCATATCCACAAAACGAGAGGGGGCGAAGAAGGATGAGGAAGAGGGGGAAGAGGAGAAAGATGAGGAGGTAAAGCAATGAGAGAAAGAGAAACGAGAATGTATCGTCTCCAGGGACAGCTGCTATTAAAGCATTCAATATTGCAGCAGGAAAAAAAATTATTAAAGATTACAAGAAAAGAAAAATAAATAAGTTGAAGAAGAGGAAGAAAAAAAAAAGGATAGCAAGGACTAGATCTAACCTTGTATCTCATCTTTCGTTCTCCTGTACAAACCACCTCTTCGTAATCGTCAATGCTCGCGGTTTCGTGTGCTCTTGCTTGGTAACTCTGAAACAAAGAACAATAACCACGAAGTGAATTATTAAGAAAAAAAATAATGCATCGTTTGATGATGACGATTATACTCATCGTCGTGATGCTTCTTTGCATTGAATGAAAGAAGAACATAAAAACAATGTGTCACAGACATCGAATGATTTCGTTTCTCCTTCGCCCAGTTTCTACTTGATCATCTTGTACAATCATGAAGCATATTGATTTAGAATTAATTTATCAATCTCTTTTTTCTAATTAGAGGTATAATAAACGCGTATAGCATGATCTTCAAATTAAATTCTCAAGGAACACTATGTTTAGTGTTAATTTTTGACTAAAATGATTGCAAGAAACAAAGATTATCTTCTTAATCAAAAAACACATATTTGTATGCACGATTTTTACGCGGAAATTATTTGTTTATTAATATTTAAGATAATATCAATTCTGTTTAGATATTTAAATCGATCTGTTATCGACATCAAGGAAATATATACAAACGTTTATCAGTTGTCTATAACATATCATCATTTATATGCAATCTATAATTACTTATATATTTTCCTGAAAAAGATCAACAATGCGTTAATGGTTAAAACCGGTCTGTCATTGTGTATTGGATAAACATATTACACATACATATATGTAAGTGTATTGTGTATTGTATAATATCCGATAGAACCGGCACATTACGAAGATAGATCAATTTACGTTATTATATCTGCACGCGGTGTAAGCTCACATTTTCTACAACTAGTAGTATCTTTTTTTCCTCCCGTTTCTTTTTCTGAATTTTTTATCATTTTTTTTCTTTTTCCTTTTTCTCTTATTTATTCAACTTATTATTAGTTTTGTTTCTCTCAAGAATGTTTTCTTTATTAGGTATAACTTTATTTACGCAATTGTATTATTAATAGAATTGATATCAAATCGATTAAGAATCACAGAGAAAATTGTCTAACGATTAGGATAAAAGATGTGAAAATAGAAACATGTTTAGTTCTCTTGAGAAGATAGTCAAGATTTTCACTCGGAAATCATTGGACCGAAGAAAGTAGTTTAGTTTAACCTGTGCCATATAATTAGTATAAGCGATTGAAAATTAGAAAAATAGAAATAATATTTAAACAAGTAGAAGATAAGAAAATTTTTCTATGTTTTTAATTGATTTAATAACTTTTTAATAATTTTGTAAATAATTTTAATTAATTTTTGCAGCATTTTTAGTTATTTCTGTAATGTAATTAGTAATTTTAATTGATTTATTCGTTTGTTTTGTTACTCATTACTTCGTGAGGATAATAAAAATATAAATGATCAATTAATATTAATATTTATGTTAGTATTACCATAATTAAAATGTAAATGATCCAAGAAAAGATTAGAAAAACGCACGAAGACAGTCGGTTCTTTTTTTAAAAATAAACTGAGTAACTTTCCTTCCCGCGCAAATGTTTTCCATTACAAATCTGTATAAGAACTCGGGCTTTTAAAAGTGTATCCTCACAGCGTGTAAAAATATGCTAATTTATATTTAGAAAAGAACTCGAGGTTTTTGATCTCGGAGAGTACGTCGCGCCACGTTGTTCAGAGATCATAAAAAAAGTCGATATAATAAATGAAGTATCAATCACGTGTAAGCAATGATGGCACGTGCAACATTACAATCTATTATATTCTAACATTTATTGCCTTGATCTTCGAACATTTATCGAAGGATTTACAATCGAAATTGTCCAACGTAACAGTAAATATATCCTTTGTTCTTTTTTTTTAGAAACAGAATTCCTTCTTTTATTTCGATCATTAATCAAAACAATATTAATTAATAAAAGATACATGTAAAGATGAATGATAAATAAATTAAATGTCGATGAACACTCACCTGATTTCTTTTTTATTTTTTCGAATATACGCACTTGTGTTTAAAAATATATGAAATTTATTATAGCAAAATATTTGTTAATAACAATCTTGTGAATGAATTTTTTTGATTACTATTAATTACCGCGTACAATTGAAATGAAAATTTTAAATCGTAGGAAAATTGTGAGATTACGAGAGTTAGGAACATAAACGTATAAAGAGAGGGAAAAAACAAATTATTATTCTCATTTATTGTTTTTAATTTCGCAATTGTTTGTTGCCCGATAGTTGCACTGTATCATTCGATATAAAAATTTTGTTTGAAATTCTCCCGCGGTTTGATTTAGATAATCTATCAAGTTAGCTCCTCCTCGTGGAAGAATGTGTACGCCTCGAGACAGACGATAAACCAAACTGAAGTTTCGGCTCGAGAAGAAGCGAGTCTAATCATCCTACTCCCCCACTCAACTGTCTAACATAAGATAGTCTTTAAGATTCTCATTTTGATCGAAACTAACAACTTTATTCGAGGAAAACTACTATAAATCATTGTTTCTTTTTCTTCTTATTTAATAATTTTTGCTATATAAGCATAATTTCTGCTTAATGAAATATCATTTTTCTCTTTACATCCTTTATTTCTTTTTTAACGAGTAAAAGTACATTAGATTCGTTAAATAAAACAATTATTCTTATCACCTATCATTTAACAACGTCATATTATTCAAGATAAGTTAATTTGTTTATATATTTTGTTTAAAATGTCATACTTTTCTTAACACGTTTGAAATATCTTAAGAAATGTAACGTAGAAAATTAGTTTAATAAAGGCCATAAGTTTTAAATGTTACCATTCGAGATTGCTCCTATAAGATTCAACAATTTTATTTAATCTTTTAGAGCGTAGGCTGTTAACACGTGCATCCTCATTTTGGCAGTTTCTTTTCGTGATAGCAATCGTTTATTTCAGTTTATCCTCACTTTGTGAAGATTTATTTCATGAGTTAGCATGTATAAAAAATTGTTTATTAAATAGAATACTGTTTGAGAACCTGATAGTTTGATAATGTTTGATTGAAAAGTATAAAATTGTTAAGGCCAGGTACACCATTTCAATGATCGTGTTAGATATTAAGGACATTTTCGGAAAGATTTCCCCTTCTTTAAAAGATTTTGCACTATCATTATGAATACAAATGTTCGACGAAAATAATCAAAGAATTTTTCCTTCTACGTTTTATATCCATGCTGTTTAACAAAAAATAATCTTTCGTAAAGAAAACAATTCGTTTCTAGCGTTATCTTAAGGATATCCATGAAACTGGATAATTATTATTATTATTTAACATGAGCAAATTCATGAAATTCAATTCTTGAAATTGAAATGATCAAATTGAAACATCTATGCTTATACAATTGAAAGAATCTTCAATGAGTTCTTGCGATATCCATTCTTCGGCTGGTGCTTGATGTAATGCAACAATAGCATGATTTTCAACTTCCTTCAATACTCGTAACAAATTTCCACCGACTAGTTTCTTGATATCGGAAGCGGACCATAATCTATCTCTTGTTAATTCCGCTAATAACAATGGATATCCTGAAACATCTGGAAGCTCTGTAGGTGGACTGTAAAAACAAATTAACATATTTATTTATTTTAATTAATGAAACGAATATTTATTAAATGTGAAGTCTCAAACGTGAAACCTTAAAATTCCATCATAACCAGCGCCCAAACCAACGTGATTAACACCAGCTACTCCTCGAATATGATTGATGTGAGCTAAAAACAAGGATAAAATGTAAAAAATTATCTCATTATTACTAAAGCAATAAACGTCTATTAAAACTTACCTATAACGTCTTTCATGGAAGCCTTGCTTCCGCAGCTAAGATGTGTACTATCGAAACTGACCATGACTAAGCCACCATTAACGGACTTGGAAAAATAATTAAAGTTATAAAAAATAAAAATAACAATCAATAACAAAAAAAAACAAATAATGAAATAACAATTATCTCATTGAATAATATTAAACGAGAGTAAATAATTGTCTAAAATTACCAAATTTTTAAGTACATCGTCCGGTACGTTGCTGGATGAATTGCAAAGGGAACGGGCCGCACTGTGCGAAAATATAACAGGTGCTTTTGTTATAGATAACGCATCTTTCATAGTCCTGATCGAAGCGTGAGAAAGATCAACGAGCATTCCTAATCGATTCAATTCTCTGACAACAGCTTTACCGAAAGTGGAAAGACCGTCGCTTTGAAAATCAGCGGGTGCTATTCTATCTGGATCTTCAACGGAACAGGAATCTGCCCTAGAATCATCGGTAAGAGAAAAATAAAAGTAAATGAACTTTCTTAACGCTTTGATAAACGCTTACACTTCATTAATTTCCTTAAGATTATTACGTGAGTAATCATTTTATTTTTTCACAAGTACTAACTTACCAGGGTGTATTACATTTGTGTGTCAAGGTCATGTAACGTGCACCAAGACGATGGAAACTTCTAAGTACTGCCATAGAAGTGCCGATACTGTGACCCCCCTCGATTCCAACCAAACTAGCGATAACACTGTCCTTGTGAGCCTTTTCGAGTTCACCACTCGTAGTTACGAGTCTTATCTTCCTCGGATATTTCGAGGTAAGTCTTCTTACGACATCTATTTGCTCGAGAGTCAGTTGTACAGCATCTAGAAATTGTGCCTCGCAGGGAACGTATGCTGACCAAAATTGTGCACCTACGATACCTTGACGTAAACGTACAAGATCGGTTTGCCATTGGGGACCCCAACTGGAATTCCTTGAGACGTCTTCGTCAAATGGGAAGTCTTGCAGTTTCGTATTTCCACGATGTTTTCGTAAATTCCAAGCAAAATCATTATGACTATGAGAAAATATTTCAATTGTCAATGAATACTAAATTCTTTTACTATAATTTATTTTTTCTATTGCCTACCCATCGATTAATGGAACTTCTGAAAGCATTCTTCGAACAACTTGCAATCTCGCTTCCAGAAGATGAGAACTTCGAAGTTCTAATGCTAATGGTAATCCAACACCAGCGATCAAAGCGCATCCAAGGAAAAAAAATCCTGCCATTACTATCCATTTTCGTCTCATGTTACGTCCTGTCGAGGAAAAATTAAAATTATAATTATAAAAGGTAAAGGATAACCGTAACCATCGAAATATATTCAAAAATGACTCTTTTAATGATGATGCCTTCCCACAGGGAAAAGCTATTCAAGCGCGTAACATTATTCGTACATGAAATTACCATAACGGTGACTGGGAAGCTTTCTTTCTTTTCTTTTCAGTTACTTTCAGTTAAGAGTTTCCTGAGTTCGTCATCATTGTTTTCGCAATTGAGTAATTCGTCGAACCGTAAATAGAAATCATATCAAATCAACGAGATATTTCCTTTTTTTTCGAACCGTTACGCTTGTCTTACGCGTATTTTTTACGGCGACAAATAGTTTTAAACGAAAATTTGAACCAACTTGTTTCAAACAAATCGTGCTACTTCGTGCAAAACTAAACTCAGCGATGTGCAAAATAAAAAAGAAATATCTTCCAAATGATTTATTAAATGCAATCTTAACACCAACCATTTTCTCTCGAGGCATCTTTGTTTTTATCCAATGAAGTTGAAACGCTTGCTTCCTTAAGGTGATGCAAAGCATCGCCATTAGGCAATTTTCTCATAATTTCTGGTGATGAAAGTTGTAAGCAAGTCTATAAAAAATATAGAAATATTTTTAATAACATTTGTAATTTGATACAAATTTATTTATAAGTATTATTCATCTTTTATGAATACATTACAGTAGAATTTTTATTATACTTTCGTATTATAATAATTAAATATAATTATCATATAAAATATTGAAATTTAAAAAATGATAACAATAATGCAATGATCATAATCGACCGGCACAGGAAGTTATTTAAGTATCATAACAAATATTTGTTTATTTACTTTACCTCCAATATATCAACATCCTTTCGAGTTGGTGGTGGTGAGCGATATAACATTCCATCCTTACTGAGTCCATAAAGTTCAAACATCTTTTTCTGAAATGATTATTTCCATCAAAATGCACTGTCTACTGTAGTAAACATTAACGGGAGTGTTAGGATATAGAAGAAACGAACGCATGCGCCAATTTTGTATCGACCCGGGCTAGAAAAGCTTGGAAAAGTTAAATAATTTCGCTATTTAATCGTATCTTAAAAATAAATCATAATATAATTAAACATTATTTATCATTTATTTTAATGTGTTTACTCGAATATACGATAAAGAAAAAATCAAAATTATTTAATATATACATAACGAAAAATTATTAAAAAGATAATCTAAAGGATAATATAAAAGATAATATAATAGATAATATAATATAATATCATTATAAAAAAGTAAATAATAAATGTAAAAAGACGGGATAACGTGATAAATAACTCGAAGATAATTTGAAAATTGGCGGTGATGAGTGAAGGAAACAGTTGAATTTCCGATATGCGCGGAAGGAGGTGCGCGTGAAAGTGCTTCTCGGTGCCGCCGCGACGCCATATTGTTTGCGGTGTACGTACACGTCGTTTAACGGTTCGCACCTAATCGTACGAAGTTTATTCTTTATTCGTTGATTGAGTCCCGTCGGGATTTTTTACGAAAATTTCGCGAAAAAGCAATATGAAAAAAACGAAGGATGTGTCGGACGAGGACGAATATTCGGCGGATGATCCGGAAGAAGTAGAAGGAGCATCCGAGGAAGAGTGGACTCCAGAGGCCGGAGCTGAGGTAAACCCACGCTACCGGATAAACTTGTCATTCTTTTATGTATTTTTCAAATCAAATTTAACTCTTTTCTCGAATAATTACATTTTTCTCATTTTCCATATCTTTTAATTCGAACTAATAATCTTATCGATTAGAAAATAATATTCGAGCATTCTTGTCATTTGCGGTCGAATAATTTCCACCAACAATCCCCGTGCATTTATCTAAAGAAATTTTCAGTCTTTTTAAAAAACATCACTCGAATTAATCGTCATTTATATTTAGAATTTTTCCAGATTAAAGATTATTACTTTATCGTAGAACAAATATACGATTGTTCTGTTTGTTGTAATTAACTATTATTACTATAAACTTCACGATCTGAGAAGAATAAAATACTTAAATGAAAGTTTTTAACTATACGTTAGATGCGTATAGAAATATTCTAGTTTATAATGTCTTCTTTTAATTAAAACTTTAGCGTTAGAGTTAATAGTGTTCATAATAATTCCAAAAAATGTCTACATTTTCATTGAAATATATGCAGGATCGATTTTGACGATACTCTCTAGCGGTGATGTTGATAGATCATATTTTTCTATGTTAAAATCGTTTGTTTTCTATATTTTGACTATGTTTGTACGCGGCCATCATTGCCGGCCGGTCAGTGGCGCCGGCAGTTAATTTTTTAAACGCGCGAATCCAATGTCGTCATTTATCACGATAAGTATATTGATATTTCCATCTAAATGTTTACTCATATTAAATATTTCTTTTCTAATCGTAGTTTTTAATCTTGTGTACTATTTTTATCAATCTTAATTAACAGAACATCTTTGTAATTTGTATATTCTAATATTAATGGGACGACCAGGTGTATTTCATATAAGATTATTTTATTTTTTTGTAGAGTGCTACAAAAAAGAGACCACAAAGAGAAGCAGCTAAAAAAAGACAACACTCGGAAGAAGAAGAGGAAGACGAGGAAGAGGAAGATGAAGAAGAAGACGAGGAGGAAGAAGATGAATCAGATTCAGATGCAGAAAAAAAACCAAAAAGAAAAAGACGTTCTAAGAAAGAAGAGGATGATAAAGAAGAAGACGAAGAAGAGGATTCTGATGATAACAGTTACAACGAATCATCAGGAGAAACACCTAAAGATTACACAGTCTGTTTCTATTTATTGTAGCACATTTAATATATAGAATAACATTATTATTTATATAATGTCTGATAATATTAATATTTTTTTTAGTCTGGTGCATTTGTCGTCGCCAAAGCTGATATGGGAATACATAAAGATCCAACATTATGGAGGATAGATGGTAAAGCATTACTACAAAAGTTTTTACCTTTCAAAGAAGATGGAAAAACATTGTACAAAAGTACCTCCACGGTAGGCATATTTATTTAGATTGATTCAGTTATTACTTAAAAATATAAATTATCTAAGATTTTATTTTAATACGTTGATCACCACGTAACATAAATCTGGGTAACATCTATGTTTCCATTTGGGTCATGTAATCCAAAATTCAGCTGATTCTGTTCTCCATCCAGTTTAAATAGATTTTTTTAAGTAATTTGCAAATATTTTATTCGTAACATAAGTATTTCATGCATACAGCATACATTTTGGCACCATCAAAAACGCGTGTTACGTGTTGTCAAAAACTCAATATATGCGCGGTGATGAATGTGTTGTTAATCATAATCTTAATATTATTTAACATTTGTAGTATTCCGGGTGGTCGATCAGCAACAAAGACAAATATATAGCAGCGCAGGTAACTTTCAAAGTGCAAAATAGAACAGAAACGATTGTGGAACTTCACCTTGATCAGCAGCAGCAAGAAGTTGTAAAGTTAGTTAATTCGAATTTATCTGTATCATTAAATTACCTATATTTTATTTAAAAGACATAAATGTATCTTATTTCTATTTTAGGGAGGAAAAAGAAGATTAAATTTAATTTGAGTTTGCTCTTATTTGTTTATATATGGTTTATGGTATATAAAGGATGAATACCTCTACATCCCATATACATATGAGTGAAAATACAGAAAGCGTCATAGATGTCATCCTCCTAAATACTACAGTCAATATGAAATGATGCATGCCAATACCCCAAGTCTGTAATAGCACATTTTATATTGTCTGCAGACTTTGGCAAGGCAGTTATTATCACGCTCTATGTATAAACATAACATATGCACGAACATGAAGCAGTCATTTAGCAGGATCATATTTAAATTTAAGATTGGGTGGACCATGGATCCAATGTTATCTCATAATGGGTGGTTTTAGGTATAGTGAATGTGATTCTACCAAATACTTGTGTGCGCTGCTATGAACAAGTGCAGATAACTCTATCTGAAAATCTGCGATTTCATCAAAAATGTTTGATAACATTATATGTAAAAAAAACTAAAAAATGAGGATTTTAATGCCTATAACAAGGAAATAATTGTTTAAACGAAAATTTGTATAATTTGTTTTTAGAAAAGTATGATTATTTTTTAAATATTAATAACGTTCATTCATGATTTAAAAAAAAAAAAGAAATTTTTAACTCAGTATAGCCGTCTACTTTAATTAAATTAATATAAATAAAGAAAAACATTATCCGGTAATTGAATAGTCCAGTTCTGTTTTTCACCCAAGTTACAAGGTGCTATTTAAGCAAACGAATCTCATCATTAGTTTCCATTATTATATTTTCATTATTTCGTACATTGTGGCCCAATATTAACACGCTACTCGAATATCTTTCATAAAATAGAATTTTTTGAAGTAACGCTTTTCCATCTATCCTTCATAAAATTGAATCTTTATTCCTCCTGATATTAGTTTTTGTGATAACATGCACAGACTATAATAAATGTAATATATTAACACTGAGCCACATATTTTACCAATGTATATTAGCATTAATAATTATTTTTAATTATTCATTGGATTATACAATTCTTTGAAAGTTCATTGATAAAAGGAGAATCAGAATTTTATGATAATTAACAGAAACATTCTTATAGACACAAACTATAAGCTGACATATATTAAAAAGAAGTGAGTTACAAAAAGAAAATACTTTTTGGTTGACCTTTATTCAGTTTTCCCATAATTTATACATTATACCTTTTTTTAATTTTTGTTTACAATGTTTTACATACATTGTTTTACTTTATTTCAAATCAACTAAATTAAAATTCGATAAATTATTTTATCATAATTTCTGTATAGTTTGTTCTTGATTAAATAGACTGATCAAAAAATGTAACTTAAATCACAAAACAAATTTCAGGACAAAATTATCTATAAGAAATTACATTGATTTTCTTCCAAAGAAAGAAAATAGCATTTACGATTTTGATCTTGATTTAATTATCTCTCATTGATAAAAGCAAAATTGGTATTTATAACAACTAAAATAAAATAATAACATCGGTAAAGATATAAATTTTCCAAGAACATTTAAATATTGTGTACTTAATATCTTATCACGAGTCCCCGTAGTATCTTAATAAAAAAAATAATGTTATGTAATTTATGCCGTTTTTTCGTGTAAAAATATAGAAAATGATATTATATCATGTTTTCCAATACTATTAAACATAAGAATGTAAATATTGCTAGATGAATCAAGAAAATAATTCTTGCACATACACAATACAGTTCTTAAAATATTGCTCAAGTATAATTTATGATTTTTGATTGTCGATGTAGAATAGAATAAAAGTTACATAATCTTACTAACAAGTATAAAACGTGAATATAAAAACCGTTTTATCACATTACATTTTATTATGTGCATAGAAACGTAATTTAATTACGTTCATAATATATTAAAATCGTAATATGAAATATAATTTAATTTAAACAAAAATAAACTCAAATACGACATTAACTGAACCAATAAATTATACACCAAGTAAGTAATATTATTATAAAATGAATGTAAACAAATGTGTGTTTTGAATATTAAAAACAAAGAAAAGCATACGGAAAGATTACATTGCAATATCGTAAATATAAATATAGTACCATAAATTTAACACGAATTCAAAAATCGTATGTTTTAAAGAATAATTAGTAAAAAGACTAGAATTTTTGGTCCTTTTATTTTTATTTTATATATAATTAATATTCCAGTTATATATATATATATATTAAATAACAACAAAAATAAACTTAAATAAAATTAATAGAAATAAAAGAAGAACAAAACAAATTATAATTTATCAGCGTCAATTAAAAATATTTAAATAGAAATGTTTATATATCGACATGTTTGTCACTTTAAAATCCTGACTTTACAAAACAATTTAACAATATGCATATTTCCAAAATATTAGATAATATAAAGCAGTGTATATCTTTTTGTATTTATCCACAGTCCCGTATTAAAAAATAATTACGTTTTAAAAAATAAAACACTGCTGCATATTGTGTTTGTATTCTAATCAATACCGAGAAAATATCTTTTTTCTTTTAAAAGATATTTATGTAAATATATACATAATATGTATGTATATAGATTTATACACATAAAAGTAAACTAATTTAATACAGTAGGTGAACGGTTAACGAACATAATCTGTTCAAAGATAATATTCGCTAACCAATCTTCTTGTGTTTGTTCTGTGAAGTCGTTCGTTATCAGAACATGTGTTTGTTATCCGATTTATTCACAGTCCAAACTGTTTTTTAACTAATCACCCACTGTAGACTTATAATATTTTTCTATATATTGAGATTTCTTTTTATTGCGGTTTTTGCTGGCATTTTAACTGATTTTTTTTAGCAAATTAATGTTTTCTTAGTTATTTCTTTATTAGATTGTAGGCTCCTATATTTCTATTATTTTATATATATAAGAGAGAGTAAAAGATTTTTAAAAAGTATTTAGAAAAAGCGTTTAAAAATTATCTTAGATAACTTCTCCTAGAATATATATTATTTGTTGTTTTTAATTCAGTTAAGTAAATAGTATCTATTAAATCATTAATACTTTCTGAAAATTCATTTAAGTAACTTTTCCGATGATTCTATATCAATCAAAAACCAGGTTCCATTCTAACGGATAAAACGCTATTTAACATGTCACGGATTTCTGCCATTTCTATTCTGCTCTTAGCTACGATATCCTCTAATTTTTTATTTTCTTGCATTATTTTTTCTACCTTCTCCCAACATTTATTGTCATCGAATTGACAGTAACATTCCCCGTGCATGTCTTCGGCTTTATAAATTGTATCTAACTTTTCTTTGCAATCGCAAACTTGATTTTTTTTTTTACAACATTTAGTACCTTTTGTCGGTTTTAATACACTCGTTGTAGATAATGATGTACTAGACGTATTTGTGCTTATACTTGGGGCGTATTTGTAACTTTTAAATGGACCATAAGTTTCGTTGACTTTTTCTTTACTCAAACACTCGACTTCTTGTGTAGATTCTAAATTTATTTCTTGAATGTTTGTTATCTTTTTGGATGTTGCATATAAGTCGGGTGTCAAGTCAGATTCAGATTTTTTATCTTGTACGATTTTATCTTTAAATACTATTGGACTGGAACTGTAGAAATTATCGACATCGAACTCGTTTACTCTTGCTTGACGTTTCAAACTTTTTCTTCTATTTAATAGGCCTTCATTAATTTGATTTTTAATGATTATACTATCACTAAATCTTCTACCATCCGGAATGAAATTATTCTCTCCTAAATTAACTTCATCGAATCCTTCGCTAGCACGTCGAATACCAACATATTTAAAAGGAATTTTATCATCGTTTTCAGTTATAGTAGCTGTTGATTTGGACTTTTCTTTATCTTCTACTTTACATTTCATATTAACATTTATTTGGTCATTGAAGTAATTACTTGGTTGCAACAGTGATTCGTCAGTTTCATAAGATTCAGTACTACCGTTAAATTCATCGAGTAATTTTCTTTTAATAGATTCATCATCTAATTTTTTAATGGATGATTTTTCTGTCTTCATATGAATTCCCTTTAATTCTCTTAATTTAGAAATATCGCTAATAGTACAATAATTATCCTCTTTTTTGTGTGATATTTCTTTTGTATTTGGTAAGCATATCTCAATTAAATCTCCATTGTGTCCAAAAGCAAAAGACTTTTGTCCTTAAATGTATGTAATAATATAAAGTAGAAAATAATTTAAAGAAGATTATGATACATTAATATAATTTATCTTACCAATAATCATACGCTTATTGCGCATGTCAGGGCTTTTTGAACGTGGCTGCTCCAAAAATTGTCTGTTGTCTGGCGATAATACGGAATGTTTAGGTTGCGGATACATTTTGTTGGATTGTTCATAAGCATTATATATTGCACATGCATCCATTTCATGTGACTCATGTTCGCGCAATCGTTCCATGATTTTCTGGACTATTTCAGATGGTGCTACATATGGCGAACCTTGTAAAATATCACAAAACATAATTAGTAAAAGATATTTACATACGATACATTAATAATAATATATCAAATAAATTATTAATTCTATTTAATAAAAAACAAAGCAGAAACTCCATTCATTTGGAACTATTATTTTTCGAATGGCATCTTTCAGTTGTAAACGATTTATTTGTGTGTAATTGTACCTATTTTGCAAATATTAATAATTAAATGACTTCTTATAAATATTTCTATCACGTGTAGGTATTCCTATATATTTAAACTCATGCATTTCCAAAAATTTATTAAAAAAATTATATACAATAAGCTTCATTTAATTATAAACACACACACATAACAAAAAACTTGCACATAAAATAATATGCACATAGAATCTATAATATTAAGATACCTTACAAAGAAAAGAGTAAGTAATAACTATAAATCACATGCTTAAATGTTGGTATACAACAAACTAAAAAAGATATTCATTTTTTTTGTCTTTTTTTGCAACAAATAAGTGTAATTGCACATTGCATTTATTAAACTTACAAATGTGCTGGACCCAGAATGTCTGCGATGTAAAATACTTGTATTCATACTTAATGTGCCATCGCTTCCTATAAAGTATTAGTTGCATAGTACAACGCTACAATATTATATTAAGTTTTTTTTCTATTATAAACTTTGGATAATATTGTAGGTTCATCCTATTAAGGATTGTAACAAATAATTTATCTACAAAGATATACATACGACAAAATTTTGGCTTACCTGTTAGACCCCTATATCCTAAAGATACGGAATCAAAAGATTCACTTGTTTCTTGTTGTTGTTTAACAAAGTCATTAATAGCAATTCCTTTTAATTTAGATGGCTGTAAGAACCTTTTAGGTATACGAGACAACGGGCCGCTTTCTTGAGGACTATTGGAACAACCGCCGAATCCAAGACTAAATAAAACAGCCTCAGGATCTGCTTTTCTCAGCTCTAACAAACTTTCTATACTACTGCAATGGCTACTGTCCGATTGAAAACTCTGATCTCGTGCAAGTCTAGCATGAGGAAGAGAACTATAATACAAATATATCATTTTTATATCTATGCAAACTTGAACAACAAAAATTTTTATTGGAAAGTTTCATGCTTTAAATACGTTCTCAAAACAATTGTTTAAATATTTACCTAGGTATTCTACACATATTATTGATTGCTGGTGTGCTAGGAACGTTGATAGGAGCTGATACAGTCATTGTTGGAATCTTTGAATAATTGCCTTTCAAAAGTGGAATGTCTTTAGCTGGCGTTGGTGTTGCAGAAGTGCTAGGCTTAACGTCTATCGTAACAGGTAGATTTGATTTTAAAGGCAAGGGTATTGAGTCAACCCATTGTTGAACCGGGCTATTACGACGTCTCATTTCCCACATTCCGCGTAACCAATCGGTTACTTTTACAATTGTTTCTTTTCCTATACTCTCTAAAAACATACAATTCTTTTGAAATTCATAAATTAATTATTAACCATTTCGTCATTGATTATTATGATATAACATGAAGATAATTGTAATAATTATGATACAAACTATCAATCAACAATATCTTATTACGTCCAGAAGATCTAATTGTATTAAATTGTACCTGGGTCCATATCTCTTAAGCAGCATGAGTAGTACGCAAAATTTATTATTAATGAATAAAAATTAAATAGGAAAAAATGATTAAATCATATCACAAATTACGTTCAACGTAAATGTATTAAGAACGTTATCAAGATAAAAAAGTAAAATATCAATGATCATTAAAATTACCTTGAAATAATATTATCTATACGTTACATTATTTTTGCAATAAATTAACGTGCTTTTTAAAGCACGTTTATGAACTTTGTTAGGCTCTTCAAACGATTTGCGTCGCGCATACTAACTGAGCTTGCAACAGCCACTTGTTAATATCACACACATACACGCATCTTTATATACACATGCATACTAAGTAACCGCAGATGCATACATATATATATCTCAATAGATATGCAGTATGTTTTCAATAAATTTGCGCAGCTTTCATATAACGTCACAACATGGTGACTTTATTTAGCAATATTTTTCTTCATTCTAAATTACAAATAAGTGAAAATGTAATAAAATTGAAAAACTATAACAAACTAATCTTCATTTATCAATTATATTTAATTTCTATTGTTTGATCATGAAATTAATTGTAACAATGTAAAATAGAATTTTGAGGTTAGATGATGAATAATGATGATGAGGAGGAGGAGGAGGGGATTTTGGCGGTGGAGGAGGAGGAGTATCTATGGTAACAAACAACTATATTTTATTGTATTTGTGAGTGCTATTACTGTTTTTTAAACAATGGATCATTTTCCTAAAGAATTAAAAAATAATATATTAATTTTGATACCTAAAAAACATAGAAAAAAATATTCTAAATTGATAAATCGTATTTTTCATGAAATTGAGATTATACATATGAAGGAAAAAGAAAGTTTAGGTATTAAAAATGTTGTGTACTTTAAAAAGGATAATTGCAAAAAATTGACAACTCCTTTTGACAATTTTAAATTATTTAATGTAAAGTTTGAAAGGAGTCGTAATTTTCTTATAAAAAGATATTTTCTTTCTCATGAAATAATTAGGAATATTATTAAAAGAGCACAGTTGAGACTTCCTAATGTTATTTGTGATCTTAAAAAATATCAACGCTGTCAAATAACTTTATTTCAATTGCAAAGTATTTGTAATAAGGATATTAACAGGAATTCTTTGTTTATAACGAGTAATTTTTACAACGAAACTTATGAAGCTATAGCGAATGCAAAAACATTAAAAAATATGCCTATGAAGTATTTGATACATTTTATACAGTGCGTAACTAATGTATTCACGCAACAGATTATATTAATAATGATTAAATCGATAGATAATATAATTAATTTTATGGAGAGTAAATACAGCTGACCGCAAATTGAAATAAAGCTTGTATACCAAAACAATAGGATTACTTTGAAACCTAATTTGAAAGATTTGTTTGATGCATTCAACAATATTCTTTCCAATATCGACAATATTGCTCAAGAGTTGACTCCATTCGAGAAATGTTTTAAAATAAATACAAGTTATGAATACATTAAAATCAAGTTACCACAATGGTTTATTCAAAGTTCTTATGATAAATTGCAGATGAGATTGGAAGATATGCTTAGGCCGATAATGAATGATCTTAATATCATTGTTAATCAATTTGGTATCATATGCGATGGTACAAATGTAAAAGACAAGATTCGATTGTTAATTTCACAGAAACTTGATTTTGATGTCTATCTCGGTGAAATAAAAAAATATAACATGTATCATGATATCGCAAAATCGATGGTAAAAAACGTGTATTATGACGTAGGTCAACTGAATCAAGAACCTGCAAAAGAAGCATTAATTGAATATTCTTCTGAAATAATTGATATGCTTACGAAGGAATTGGTGAATTATCATCTTACATATAATCAACTTATTTGTTCCGAATTTGAAAATCTTAAAATGAAGGCTTTAAATGTACCTAAAGATGCAAAGAGATTAACTAAATTAATCGACTATATGATGCATGATTCTAAAGTATTGGTGAAAGAATTGGAAGAAAGGATACATAAATCTGTAGAAATGTTAAGTGTACTTTTAGAAATAACTACGTTAACGTATAAGCATATGAAAATAAATGGAGATACTATTTTATGGTTGAATTTAATACAACCGATATTTGCACAAAGCAATATTATGTGTGAAGCTATTAAAAATGATTTTGAAGATGACCTCCAGAAACGGATAAGTACTTTAAACGTTCAAGTAGATGATCTGTTTCCATATCTTGTTATTTTAGATAACATGGATGATATTAGGAAAGTTCAAGAATATTCTGAACATTACGACGATCTTATTAAAAAAGTCAAAGAAATAGAGGATCAAGTTATTACGATTAACGCAGAAGAATCATTTTTTAAATTCCCAGAAACTGAATTTCCAAGAGTTATCGAATTAAAAGAGATTGTTTATCCATTTTATTCTCTTGTTAATATCATTCGTCAATGGCAGAGAGATAATTCTATATGGTTGAATGGACCTTTTGAATATTTGAATCCTGATGTGATTAAGGAAAAGACTTTAGATTATTTAACAAAAATCATGGAGATGAATAAACAATTCAAGTCACGAATTAAAATGGATGTTACGTCTAATAAATCGTTTAAGTTTTCTGGAATAACAGATGATCCCGATCCAATGCAACAACCTGCTCCTTTGAAATTATCCTGGCAAGCGATCAACGATATTCAACAATTTAAAATATATTTACCCCTTGTTATTTGCATATGCAATCCTGCGCTCAAACAACAACATTGGAAAGAAATGTCTATTATATCACAATTTGATCTTACTCCACATGCTGGTACAACACTTCAGAAAATTATTAATTTTAATTTAATAGAGAATATAGAGAAATATGAAATTATTAGTACAAAGGCTACCAAAGAACTTTGTTTACATCAACAACTAGCAGAAATGCAGCAAATGTGGTATAGGATTTCATTTGAAATTATTTACAGTAATGAAACGAAATTATTTGTATTTAAAAACCAAGATGATATAGAAAGTCTTCTAGAAGATCATTTTCTTAAAATAGAAGAAATGAGAGCTTCTCATTTTATTGAATCGATATCTACGTCTCTTAAAGATTTTCATATTTCTCTTAAAAAGATTCAAGAGATAATAATACTTTGGTTTGATATACAGAAATATAAGATTTCTATAAGTTCGATATTTTATTGCCAAGCAACAGAAAATTATTTATCCCAAGAAACTTCTTTGTACAGAGACGTAAACAAAATATTGGAAAATATTAAGAAAAAAATATCAGAAAATCCTAATTTTCACACTTTTCAGAATGATTATGATATATTAAATGATTTGCAAGATTCGAATATTAAAATGGATCAGATAATGAAAAGAGTTCAGAATTATATTGATAATAAAAGATTAGATTTTGAAAGATTCTTTTTTCTATCAGATATAGAAATTCAGAATATATTATTTGAGTTGGATGATATAAATAAATTGCAGTTATGTTTACAGAAGTGTTTTCCTGGTATCAACAAACTACAATTCGATAAAACAAACTGTGATATTTATTCCATTTTAGGAGACTGTAATGAGACTCTTCAACTTAATACAAATATTACAATACTTAGCGGTGATGAAAAATGGTTATCTACTTTACAAAAAGTATTAAAAAATACAATTTATGAGAATTTGCAACAATGTTATTTACATTTTGAAGAAAAGGATTTATGCGATTGGATAACAAATGTACCGAGTATGGTAATCATTTGTATTTCTCGCATTTATTGGACCAGTCTGGTCCAAAGTTGTTATTCACCTTTTAATTTGTTATTACTAAAAACAATTAACAAGAAATATTCTGAATTATTGGCGAGCTTGGCTGATCGAATGAAAAGTAATATAATGCATGAAGAAAAAAAACTGTTAATGTCATTAATAATAATAACAGCTAATCACGAAGAAATTATAAGATTGTTGCTAGAAAAAAATATTTGTTCTTCTTCAGATTTTAACTGGTTGGTACAAATGCGATATTATTGGATTGAAAATGAAATTAAAATTTCATTATACAATACTACAATAAATTATGGCTACGAATACAATTATTATGAACAATATTTAGTGAATACACCATTAACTGATAGATGTCTTCGTACCTTGATGGAAGCTTACAACTATCATTTATTCGGAGCTATTATTGGATCTGTAGCCACTGGGAAAATGGAAACTATTAAATATTTAATCAATTCTCTTGCAATGCCTTATTACATATTAAACACGAATGAAAGATTTACTTATAAATCGATACTGAATGTACTGAAAGGACTTATTTCTTGCGGGACATGGGTTTGCTTGAAAAATTTAGATAAATTAGAATTAACTGTACTATCTGCAGTTACGCAAACAATCGTGAATATTCATCAAGTAATATCGACAAATTTAAAATCAGTTATGTTCGAAGGAACCAAATTAAATTTAAATCCAAATGGAAACATTTGCATTATTATGAATGTCCAATGCAACAAATATTACGAATTACCGGATAATTTGAAAATACTTTTTCGCTCTATTTCTATGGTAAAACCAGACCTCAAGCAAATAATAGAAATAGAACTCTTAGCATCTGGTTTTTCTAATGGAAAAGAACTTGCAACTAAATTGGTTTTAATCTATAAATTGTTATGTGATCAATTATTAGATAGACCGCATTATAAATTTGATTTGTCTTCAGTTAAAACAGTTATTAAAACTGCAAGGATGTTAAAAATTCATTTTCAAACTGAAGATGAAAATATTTTATTACTTCGTTCGGTAATCGATGTAATTTTACCAACATTTTCTAGCCAAGATATAATAATATTTCAGAATATAATACATAGTATATTTCCTTATATTAAATTACCATCTATGAATTATAATAAAATATTAATGGCACTAGAAAATGCATGTGAATCAAGATCATTGGATTTTCATGAAATATTGAAACTAAAAAGTTTACAAATGTTTGAATTAATGCATGTTCAACATGCTCTCATACTTGTTGGTGGTCCTCTTACTGGAAAAACAGAAATGTTACATGTTCTGGCTGATACTTTTACATTACTGCATAAATGGAAAGATGATAACGGTGCAAATATTACATTAGAAATTATAAATCCAGGAATTATCAATAGCAATCAATTATTTGGTCAATACAAAAAAGAATTGAATTTATGGGAGGATGGTTTATGTACTAAAATATTTCGTACTTTTGCAGCAAATAATTCATCAGATAAGAAGTGGTTGATATTTGATGGATCTTTGAGTGATATATGGGTTGAAAATTTGTATACAGTAATAGATAGCAATAAATTCCTTCATTTAATTTCTGGAGAAAGGATTTCGATGACACAAACGATGTCTGTAATATTTGAAACTATGGATTTATCTAACGTTTCTCCTGTTATTATATCACACTGTGGTATTATTTATATTGAATCACAATCTATCGGATGGAAACCGTACATATTATCTCATATTAAACAAAATCAAATGTATAACAAATATGAGAAAATTATGTATTCATTATTAAGTTGGTCTTTAGACGCTTGTCTTCAATTTGTACGTTTGAATTGCTTGATGACAATTACTGTAGGAGAATTACATCTTGTGAGATCAACGTTAAGTTTATTTGAAATATATTTAACAGAAGCTTGTAACGAACAGCTAGAAAGAAATGAAAATGTAGATCATTTTGTTATATGGTCGCAAGCAGCTTTAATGTTATCTTTAGTGTGGGTTGTTGGTGGAAATTCATCCACAGATTTCCAAGTTAAATTTAATGAATTTTGTTTAGCGCTTTGGAATAATTCTCACAGTGAATATCCATGTCCAGAAGATATTAAACATTATGATATTACTTTGCCTACTGAAGGATTGATACAAGATAATTTGTATATTTTTAAAGGTGTTGGAAACTGGAAACATTATAATGATTTATTGAAAACTGAAACGATAACAGATATGTGTAACTTCGATCAAAAATATGTTCCAACTCTTAATTCTATCAAGTACGGTCGTTTATTTCTTACACATATCAAATATCGCAAAGCTTTTATTATTTGCAGTAATGGTACAACAGGTAAAACTGTTCTTTTACAAAACTTGTTGAAATATAAATTATCAAAGCATAAATATTTAACAAATACTTTTAATTATTCTTCTCTTGTAACTGCAGAGAAAGCAAAGAATTTGTTTTTGTCGTACTTGAGTAGAATCAAAAAAAGATGTTATGGCTTACCCGAAGATAAATGTTGTATAAACTTGATTGATGATTTTAATCTAAATACCGACACTAATATCAATTCTAGTTCAGTGCTAGAATTAATAAGACAATATTTTAATAACGGATATTGGTATGACACAAAGATATTTGATAAAATCTTTGTTACAAATATTAGCTTTTTATTAACAATAACTACTGGTTATAAAAAGCATAATATTTGTCCTAGATTCATGAGACATTTTAATGTTTACACGTTTCCTGAACTTACGATGGATAACATATATAAAATATTCTCTAATATGCTTTTAACTAATTTAAAAAATAATCTTTTTAGTACAGACGTATTAAATTACGTAACAAGTATAACAAATGCTACAATCGATGTTTACAATTCAATATTAAATGTCTTGCGTCCGATACCTACCAAAGTACAGTATCTATTTAATATCAGAGACATATACAAAGTTATAAGCGGTTGTAGTCTTATCCAAAAAGAATCAGTTGATACCAAAATTGTATTCCTTCGTTTGTGGGTACACGAAACGCTGCGTGTATTCGGTGATCGAATTTCACATAACGACGATAAAGAAATCTTATATCAAAGTATAAAAGAAGCAGTGAAAAAATATTTCAAAGACTCATTCGAGTCTGCTTTCGATCACTTACCAAAATTTGAGGATAATAAAATTACTAAGGATAGTTTTAAATATCTTCTATTCGGTAATTTTATAGAATTGGATGAAACTTCATTGAAGTATAAAAAATATGAAGAAATCAATTCTTTAGAAATATTGAAAGATGCTATTGTATCTTATATGAATAATTATAATAATATTAATAACGAAAAGATCGATATTGTAATAACACAACAAATGTTGATATATTTAGTAGAAATTTGTAGAATATTGGCAATGCCCAGTGGAAATGCAATTATTATTTCAACCATTAGATCTGGTAAAAAATCCATAACTAAACTTGCTGCTTATATTCAAGAGCAAAATTTCTTTGAACCTACTATGGACTCATATTATAATTTTAATATTTGGAAAGATGATTTAAAAAAGATATTACGTACTTGCGGAGAATCTCAACAAAATTGTACATTCTATCTCACAGAGAGACAAATGAAAAACACATTTCTTCAAGATGTTAATAGTTTATTAAATACCGGAGAAATACCAGATTTATTTTCAACCGAAGAAAAACTTAGTATTATAGCAACGATGCGTATACATGCTCAAAAAGGAGATTCAAATGCAGAAATAAATATTTCTGCTGTAATGGATTACTTTATAGAACAATGTAAAAATAATTTGCATTTTGTACTTGGCTTCAGTCCGATCAATAATACAATGAGAAAATATTTTTATTTATATCCTAATTTAATCAAATACTGTACAATCAATTATTATGATACATGGCCAGAAGATGCTCTTGTTGAAATAGCTAAAATTCATATAGAAATTATAGATATTCCAGGGAACATAAAAGATAGTGTAATAAAAGCTTGCATTCAATTTCATAATGATGCAAAAATAAATAGTTTAATGTATTTGAAGGATAATGGAATACCAACTTACGTTACAAACTCAGCTTTTTTACACACAACAAAATTATATAAACATTTAATGACCAAGAAACAAGAACAAATTATTACTACTAGAAACAGATATATGATGGGCTTGGAACAACTTGAAATAGCAGCGCAACAAGTTGAAAAAATGAGTACAACGTTAACGATTCTAAAACCTGAATTAGAACTGTCTGCACAAAGAACTATAAAGACAATGAAAGAAGTTAAACATGAAAATTTAACTGTAGAGAAGGCTACGATTCTTATTAAAAAAGAAGAAGGTATTGCGAATAAAAAAGCAGAGATTGCTGGAGCATTGAAATCTGAATGTGAAGCTGACCTTGCTGTAGCTATTCCTATTCTTGAAGATGCTGTTGTAGCTTTAAATACATTAAAACCTACTGATATTACTTTAGTCAAAGCTATGAAAAATCCTCCTGACACCGTTAAGTTAGTGATGGCTGCAGTTTGCGTTATGTTAGGTGTAACACCAGATCGTACTGTTGATTCTGTTAGTGGAAAAAAAATAACGGATTATTGGGGTCCAAGTAAACGTATTTTAGGGGATATGAATTTCTTACAAAATTTGAAAGACTATAATAAAGATAATATACCATCTGCAGTAATACAAATAATTAAAAATGTTTATATGACAGATAAAAATTTTGTACCTCATATTGTTGCCAAAGCATCAAGTGCCGCAGAAGGTCTTTGTAAATGGGTAAGAGCAATGGTATCTTATAATGAAATTGCTAAAGTGGTAGCTCCAAAAAAAGAAAAACTAGCAGCAGCTCAGAAAGAGTGCGATGAAGCAGAAGCATTTTTAAATGAGAAACGTCAAACTCTTTCTAATTTAAATATCAAATTAGCTACACTTAACAGTAATCTTCAAGATACTTTGCAGAAGAAATTACAATTAGAGGAAGAAGTGAGTAACTGTACAATAAAATTACAGAAAGCAGAAAGGTTGATTGCAAGCCTAGGAAGCGAAAAAGAACGTTGGTTACAATTAGCAGACAATCTTCAATTAAATTATGATAATTTAGCTGGAGATATGATACTATCATCTGGAATAATAGCTTACATGGCTCCGTATAACATCAAATGTCGTGATAAAATGATAAAAAAGTGGATCAATCTTATACAAATGTTAAACTTGCCATATTCAAAATCTTATGACTTTGTTAATATACTCGGAGTGGAATTAGAAATAAGTTCGTGGTACCTCTCTGGTTTATCTAAAAACAGATTTTCCACAGAGAATGCTATTATTATGGAAAATTCTAAACTATGGCCATTGTTCATTGATTCTCAAAACCAAGCTAATAATTGGATCAAAGAAATAGAGAAAAAGAATGGTCTTAAAGTAGTCAAATTTACAGATTCCGACTACATGTCGATCATACGATATAATATTGAACACGGTAATCCTATTTTATTAGAAAATATTGGAGAAGAACTTGAAGTTGCTATAGATTCAGTGTTGTTAAAAAATATTTATAAAATTGGAGACGATTGGTATTTAAAAATTGGTCGAATTATTACCAAATATTCTCTCAATTTTAGATTGTACGTTACAACAAGATTATCTAATCCACATTATCTACCCCACGTATATAGCAAACTTATTGTAATAGATTTTTCACTTCCTTGCGAAGCTCTTCAAGATAAACTCTTAAATATAATTATTAGAAAAGAAAAATTAGAACTTCAAGAACAATTTGAAAATATTTGGATACAAGATACTATTAACAAGGAAGCTCTTAAATTGCAAGAAGATAAAATTTTAAGTACGTTATCGTCTACCAGTACAAATATTATAGAAGATGAAAAAGCTATCATGATATTGGACTCTTCTAAGACTCTTTCTTTGAATATAATTAAAAAACAGGAACAAGCAGAAATTATGAAGAACGAAATAAATATCGTTCGAAGTACTTACACACAATATACTAAATTTTGTGCTGGATTATTTACAACACTTAACGCATTATCAAATTTAGATCATATGTATCGCTTTTCGTTCTCATGGTTTATCCAATTATTCACACGTTCCATTCAAGGATCGAACAAAAATATTTCTCTCGAGAAACGATTAAAATTATTAAAGTATTCTTTCACTCAAAATCTTCATTCGAGCGTTTGCAGATCTTTATTCGAAAGACATAAGCTTGTTTATTCATTTTTACTATGTTCTAAAATTCTATTAGACAATAAACAAGCAACAGAAAAAGAAATTCATTTCTTTTCTCTCATAGACATAGAATATTTTAATATTTCAAATGTGTTTCAAGCACCAATTTGGTTGCCAATGAAGATATGGAATAAAATTTGTTATATCAATGATAACTTACCTAATTTTCATGGTCTCGCACAGGACATTTCTTCTAACGACGTAAGTTGGAAAATATATTGGAATTCGGATCTCGTAGAAACTTTAACGTTGCCAGATCCGTGGGATAAAAAGTTAGGGCCATATCAAAAATTAATATTAGCTAAAATTGCTAAGCCAGATAAGATTATTTATTATATCATATATTTCGTTGAAAATTATTTAGGAAAAATGTTTAATTACTCGTCTCAATATATAATGTCTCAATCATATGCAGAATCCAGTTGCCTTCGTCCACTTTTATTTATTTTACCAAGTTACTCTTCACCTCTTTCTTTTCTTTCCGCTTACGCGAGTACCATCGGCTATTCTTCAAAATACATATCTCTTTCTATGGAAGATACACAACAAAAGAAAGCTGAAGTTCTTATTAAAAAAGCCCAAGAAGACGGTGGATGGGTATTCCTTCAGAATTGTCATCTCGCTGTTCCATGGTTATTTCAATTAGAAAAGATTTGTGAAAATTTGAATGCATCAAATACATCTTTAACTTTTCGATTATGGCTCTCTAGTTATTCCATTAATGAATTTCCTATAAGTATTTTGCAAAACTGTGTAAAGATAACGTTAGATGATACAAACAATATCAAAAAAAATTTATTGAGATCCTTTCAATTGAAGTTCATAAAAAATAAAGATATTTTTGACTGCTGTCCTGGAAAAGAAAAAATATTTATAAAGTTTCTTTACCAATTATGCTTCTTTCATATAGTTGTTAAAGAAAAAAATAACTTTGGAATGCAAGCTTGGAATATTCCATACGATTTTGATTATTCCGATTTCGAAACATCCATTCTCCTATTACAAGATTTAATAAACAACCATGAAAATGTATCAATAGAAGCTATATCATATTTTATTGGTGAATGTAATTATGGTGGTAAGATCATGAATAAATTTGATCAAAGATGTTTGAATCATTTATTAAGTTATTATTGCGATGATAATATAACAAATAATTCCCAGCACTTCTTTTCAAATAATTTGAAATATCTATTGCCTCGAAAATGTGAATACAATGAGATAATGAAACATATTAAAAATATGTCGATAAATCATCCATCTAAAATTTTCGGATCAGATGAAAATGCTCTCGCTATCAGAGATGCTAAAGAAACAAATGAATTTCTTACATATATGTCTTTAATGAACTCTATAATTTCATCTAAGATCAATGAATCTACTGAAGTGGATGAACTAATTATAATCGATAACATTGAATCTGAAATATCAAATATATCTATCATTGAAAACGTAGAAAATATTTATCATTCTACATTTTCAAATCCGTTAAACATTGTTTTAATATATGAAATAGAATTAATTAATAAAACATTAATTGAAATAAAAGGAACATTGAAAGATTTGAGATCAGCGTTTAACGGTGACATAATATTAAACAATTATCTAGAAGAATTATGGAAATTAATATACAATTGTCAAATTCCATATATTTGGAAAAAAGTATCCAATAATATGGAAGTTGTAAACCTTTCCGAATTCATTAATTATTTAATAAACAAAAGAAAATTGATCAAAGATTGGATTGAAAATGAGCATCCTTATTTGATTAATTTTGGCGCATTGACATATTGCAAAATGTTTCTTTCCATATCAAAACTTATGTTTTCTCAAAAACATAATTTATCTATTGAAAATATTTATATAGATTTTGAAATATTGACAATCTATGAGCCATCTGAAATAAAAGATAAATTTAATGATCAATATTACATTTATGGATTATATTTAATTGGTGCGCAATGGGATTCGCAAGAAAAGATATTAATAAACAGCATACCTGGTATATATCGTTATAACATGCCTATCATGTGTCTTAAATTTATCACACAAGAAGCAATATTAGAAAACATTTATAAATGTCCTGTATACACTATTTGCATTGAAAATAATATAAACAAATTAAATACAAATCTTACGCGTTCAAAACAATTACAAAGGTTGCATATGCATCTAATGACAGTACCTCTAAAAACAAATATATGCGTTGCACATTGGATAAGATGTGGTACTGCATTGTATCATTAAATGTCAAATAAGTTTTAATATAAATATAAATTAATTATAAATTATATAAAATATATAAAAACACATAAATTATCTAAAAACATATAGAAATTAAAAAACGAGTGTTCTATAAAAAAGTTTACATATAAAAATTATATATAAAATATAAACAAATATAAAATTATAATATATATAAAAATAAATGATTTAAAAAAAAACTATATAATTAAAAATTGTTTATAATTAATAAATAAAACGTTATTACAAACAATGTTAAAGTATGTGACGTGATAAAAGACAGTTTGTTGAAATTTCAAATATTTCGCGGATTTGGTTCACATGGTAACATCCGGTTCGCCATTCCTTGATGAAGGAATGACAGTAGCAGTTTAAGGTTGAGAGAGAAATTCTGTTGGGTTTAAGAGTTCATAGAACAGAATAAAACAAAGATACATCGATCGAAATAAAACAAAGCATTAATAGATTGTGTTAGTGATTTAATAATTGGATATCATGTCGAACCGCGATGAGTTGCTTTCGCAATTTACAGATGTAACTGGTGTTGATTCAGAAAGAGCACAATTTTACCTTGAGTCATCCGCTTGGCAGTTAGAAGTGAGATTGCACATTTTTTTTTATATTTATAATCTTATATTATTTATAATTCATTATAATATGTCATATTATGTCGCAAATGTATCTACTATAATTTCATATAACCTTCAATTTTTTTACCTTCAGTATTATTTCAATTCATAGAATCAATTATGAAAAGAAGTAATTTTATAGATGTTTATTCTTTATTATTTTTAATTGACAATTATTATTAATTATATTAAGAAAATGATTCTATAAAGATACTTTTATTAATATTTAAATATATGTAATATGATTCTTTAGTTTACAGCAATAGTTAAATAAAGAATTGTGTAATATTGTTTAATATGATTACAGGTTGCACTTGCAAGCTTCTTTGAAACTGATGAACCTCCTTCATTGGTAAATGAATACGTCGCACTTGGATTACAAGACGATAATATAGGAGATAATTCTAAAAGTACAGCAAAACAAAAAAAAAATGACTCAATGGATCAAAATGCAGGAAATAAAAATAAATCAAAAGCAAAACCTAAATTTGGTACGATAAGCGATTTGCGAAATAAGGATAGTAGTTCGGAAGAAGAAGAAGGACAAGCCTTCTATGCTGGTGGATCTGAACACAGTGGTCAGCAGGTACTTGGTCCAGGAAAAAAGAATGATATCATAAGCGATATGTTTAAATCGTGTCAAGAACAATCTATTTCTATAGAACCTAGAACTAGTGGACAACAAAGACCAAATACGTTCAGTGGTACCGGTTATAAATTAGGACAAACTAGTTCAGATACAGAAGGTATACACAAATAATATTTTATCTCTTCCATTATTAATAAAATATTAATTAATGTATTTTCAGTTGTATCAGGAGCACAGTCCAATCAACAATCTAATGCTGGTCTTATTACTTTGAAATTATGGCGCGATGGTTTTACTATAAACGATCATGAAATTCGACCATACAGTGATCCAGGAAATAGAGAATTTTTAGCTGCTATAAAACGAGGAGAAATTCCTGCAGAAATTCGACAAGAAGTTCAAGACGCAGAATTACGATTAGACATGGAGGATCATCGTCACGAAGAATATGTTCCTCCCAAAACTAAGGTTAAAGCTTTTACTGGGAAAGGACATATGTTGGGAAGGTATCATACATTTCTTTTAATAATTAATGTAGCACTATTATTTAATAGTACAATAAAATCTATGTTACATTAAATGTTTACAGTCCATCTCCAGCTACTGTTGGTATGACAATTCCAACAGACCCAGCTGATCAAGCAGCTAACGAATCTCAAGCAAAAAAACAATTAAATTTAGACGCAACTAAACCAGTCACTACAATACAAATTCGACTTGCCGATGGGAGCAGTGTACGAGCGCAATTTAATTTATCTCATACCATAAGTGACCTCAGAAGATATATAACAACGTATCCTTTAATGTTACATATATATGACTGATAGAGCATTTTATATTTAATATTTAATATATATTTAAATTTTGCAGTTCTATTTAAAAAAAAAACATATTTTCTTTTACTATTCCATTTTTTCAGTATGAGACCTCAATATGCCATAAGAGACTTCAGTTTATTAACTATGTATCCAACTAAGGAATTAGCGGAGGATAAAACAATAGAAGAAACAGGTTTAAAAAATGCAACTATAATGCAACGACTAAAATAAGCTTTCTTATGATTCTAGTTAATCAAATTCAGAATATGTAATAATAACTAGATGGGAAAAAAAAATATATTAATGAAAAAATTCACCAAAATAATAAAAACAAACATTTCTTCATATATTAATTTATAAAAAATAGTGAAGTAAATTGATCTTGCTTCTAAAACATGATATCATTATAAAGTTATTATAAAGATATCATTATAATAAAATAATTTAATATACCATAGAAATTTCATGCCGTATTATACATAGTTTTATATAACAAAAAATTAACAAAGAAAAAGGAATTGTAAGAAGCATTCATTATAACATACGTATATACAGTGTCCAATTAAAATAAGAAATATAAATTTGCGTAAAATTTATCTTCTTATAAACATATATTTATAAACGTCAAACTTTATACAATTATGGTACATATTTATAACATGCTTTACACTTCAATTGGATCTACATTGTAACAAAATTTACGTTATAAGATATTTGTTCGATTATAAATTGTAATTGTTTAAATGAATACATACTTTTTATACCAGATGTTCATAATTCGTATAGCAATATCAAGATACCTAAAAATACTATTAAGAACATTTGTAACTAGAAAGATTATTTAATAATTAAATGTACATTTTTAATGACAAAAGAGTTGATACGAGTCTAATAAAAAAAAAATAAAAATAAAATTGATAAAGTAACAAAAACACATGCAGATAAAAAAATATTGTTTAAATTTTACTCAGTTGTTCATCTAATGGCTAATAAGTCTTGTAAAAATTGGCGAATTTCTTATATCCTTAGAAAATCTTGGGATGGAAGTATTAAAGACGTTAACTTTTTGAATCGTTTTAACGTCGTTACAAATTTTGTAATTATGTACAAGAATCAAATCTTTAGCCATTTTTTGAGTATAAACATTATTTTTGGATAATACTTCGTGCGGTTTTGATATGAAAATAGGATAATGACCCGTAACATCTGTATCAAATTGTAGTTTTCTATACATGATTAATGTAAAGTTTGCGGATGGATTATTATCTAATTCTTTTGTACAAAAAGTCAAAATATTTAATTTGTAACGATCTGCTAACAATTTGGATGCACTGTAATCTGCTAATAAATCTACAAGTGAACGATGGTAATTTAATGCTATATATTCTTGCCAGGATAAAATAGAAATATACATCATTTTATTGTACGTACGATGCAAACAATCAGCTTCTATAATATCTTTCATAATATTAGTATCGAGTCTACTGAAAGGAAAATTCCATGGTACTGTTGTGTATGTAAAATTTGATTGGGGAATATATATTGCAGATAATTCCTTAAAACGATTATTCAACGTATTAACGATACCAAAATCATACGCTATGAAATTATTAACGCCTATTAATTCGTGAAAACTTATAAAAGTGATCATATCAATTTCATGCATAGGTTTTAACAATGGTGGTATTATGCAGACTGTTATACTATTGCCATTTAAATATCGTGGTTGCGTCGCAACGGAGAAGATAGGAACATTGGTACTATCTTTATCAAATTCTGTTAAAAACGATACTCCAACGGGTAATTTGTTTTCCTTATATGCACAAATTAAATAATAACCATTGTATTCTGCTTTTTCTCCTTCATTTTCAAAATATGGAGTGCTATTGATTACAATATACTTATAATTACCGACAAATGGTTTTGTTTCGTGCTCAAAATATATAATACATTGTAAATTAGATACAGCACTTCTTTTACTAAAACTTATTGCATGAACTTTGTTATTTCCTAAATTGTATGCAGAATACACATATAAATCATCGTTCAACCTTTGCCACGACGAAGAAGGTTCATCTAATTTTATATTATGTTCTATAAACGATACATTATTGTTTATGCAATTTGTGCTAATAGCTTTTTGATTTGGATTACCAAAATAATTAAAAACTTCTAGAACGTATCTTAATCTATTATATTCGTGTCTATAGAACAATAGTGATACTAAACTTACAACGGCCACTACAACTAACGTAGCTTGATAATATTTTCTCATTTTACTATTTTGTTTATAATTAATGATCCTTTTTTTAATTAAAATTAGTCCCAAAATTAATTATTTATACTCGATTTTTATTGTTGCGAGGTTATATTTACTTGCGGACATTGTCTCTCATAGTAATTAGAGGTTATGTCCAAACAACACTCCAGCAAATGATTTTTTATTTGCTAAAATTATAATATAATAACATTTTTATTTAGCAAATTTATTTTAATCATCATACTTATGAAATTTGATTTTTATTTACCTTTAATTTTCTATTTTTGTTTCTATTTACAAATCTGTAATATTCACTGAATTTGATTTTGGTTGAGAACTAAAATTTGGTATAGCAAACATATTTAAATTTGAAGAAGATTGCTATAAATATTTTTTAATCTATTATTTATCACATTTTCTTTGTATTATATTTTTAATAAATTTTTTATAAACATTTTGTTTTTTATATGAATCTCTTTCATGATTAGTTGACAGTTAACCAATAGTAGCAGCACAATATTCTCAAATTTGAATATTAATCAATCTACATTGTATAATTTAATTTTCAACAAATACATTTATATATTATAAAAAGAATTTGTATACTTTGAAAGAAAATATTCGTAAGAAATAATTAAGGTAAAAAACATATAATGTTTATTAGCATAAATATTTTATATAATAATTTATTTTATTTACATAAATCATATCTATACAATTGCATATTGCTCATATAGCAATTCACGTACTTTATAATACTCCTCGGAAATACAACCTTCTAATATAACTTTTCCTGCTTCGTGCTGGAGAAAAATGATGTAATTATTAGCATAAATGTGTTTATAATTTTATATAAAAAAAATTAATTCTAAACACAAACCCTTCTGACAGCGATAGTATTGTTACAACACCATAAAACTCCTCCACTAAATTCTGATGGAATGTTACTCCTATTTAAAACTTGCTTAAAGTCAGATAGTTTAAGTTCATTTATAAATGTAGTTTGATGTCCAGGAACCTAGATATTATATTATAATATGTATTATAATGTATTTTGATATAGATTTACCTATATGTCTAATCGTAGTTATTTAATCTTATACCTCGTTTAGCAATAACGGTTCAAGCGTAAGTATTTTATCGCTATTTTCTCCTATTTGACCGTTTTCAGCTACAGCATCTCGACAAACTGGATCACGAGCTGCAATCATGGCATCTACCCACGCAACCTCTGAATCACCTTTCCCTTTTGAAAAATTTAATCCACTTACTAAAGCATCCGTTAAACGAACCTGATTGGAAAAGAAAAAATTATTTTAATATATCAATAAATGATTTTATTATAATTATTATCATATATTCAATTTTACTTGATATATATGAGTTTCAGTCGTAGCGTCTAACGTTTCTCCTCTTGCAGGTGTAAAAACGCGTGCACCGGCGCTTTGAGCTTGTTGCGCTAATATTTCCGTATCTTTTTTAGATCCCCTAACAAGAACGACCCGTCGTGGCCTTAATTGTGCTAAAATCTTTTGTAGAGATTCCCCATCCGATCTTCCTTCAAAATCGATGTATGTAACAGATGCATTGACTGTCATTGTACGCATAACTTGCATGCATTTTGTTGGAATATCGGTAGGTATTTCTGGGTGATGTATGGTTTCTTCTTGTTTTGTCTCTACATTTTCTTTATTATCTTCTACTTCTGGTATGGTCTCTGCTATCTTATAATCTTCTGGTCTGATATATAAGAAATAATTTATTATTGTAATAAAATTGTTTAAAAGAATTTTTAACATAAATTCGAACAGAAACATTTTACCTTATAATTTCACCGTATTCGTCTATCTTAATTTTTTCTTCAATAAATGGAAACATAGGATGTTGTTTTTTATTCTGTTTAAAAAAACCAGGCTTACTCTCTTGTTTTACCAACAAATCGTGTTTCCCTCTTCCACTCCCTACTTCTATTTCATCTTCAGACTCCGAGCTAACATCTGCAGTTTCCCTGAGATAAAAATTTCTCAAAGTTAAAAAAGAAAAGTTATTATTTCGTAATAAATATTAGAGATAATATATTCAATATTAAACGTACATTTGTTCTTGTTTCATTTGTTCTTGCCTTAATTTCTCTTTTTTTAAATATTCTTCTAATTCTATACCTTCCAATTTAATACGCTTTTTAACTTCTAAAGAAATATTTCTGTTTCCTCCCTTTTCTACTAAATCTCTAGCGAGTGTTCCAGGAGATGTTCTACTTGTTATTATAATGCTGTTCTGTGGATTAGTACACCACTGAAGAAAAAGTTCTCGCGAGAAACCGCATTCCATATCCGGAGTACTTGCAAGTACGACCTAAAATTCATTTTGTAATGAATATAATTTTAAGCTATTTATTATTTTTTTAAAAGAAAAATATTTGATTGTTTTGTACTTTTGGACTTGGAACTTGAGTTAACTCAGCCATACTATGACAAAGTTGTAAATGCTTAAATTGAAACGGATTATTTCTAGCCCCTTCGAAACTCCTCATCAGTTTGTCACTCATCCATTCAATTTGCGATTTAGCGAACTCGACTACATTGTAACTGACATTGTTCAAAAGTGCCAATGAATAAGCAAGTAGTCCAGATTCTTTATTGCGCCATAATTGATCTAACATGTGTGCCAGTTCTAACACTCGTCCAGCTGTATCCACACTAACAAGAACATTGCCGCCACCTCTTAAAGTTTGTAAAATATTTGCTTAGAACAAAAAATAAATTACTAAATAAATATCAATAACATTAAGAAGGAATCCATTATTGTATTAATAGCAACATACTCATTAATTTTTCATCTCTAGTTCTACGTCTTGCTTGTTGATACGTGGCATTAAATGCATCTGTTATGAGCAACGATGGTCTTTGTAATCTTTCCAATTCGCATCCATTTAAATGACGTTCTTTCTTATGATTGAAATCAACGGCATATATTATATCTTCTTCTCCTACTTTAACTATCTTCCATATCGTTCCACCGATCATGTGTCCTGCAGGTAAAGGCGTTAAAGTAACACCATAGCCTTTACCTTTCATTGATATGCTTTGATTATATTTCAATTGCACTATTTTATCAAATGCAGCGTCTACATCGTCCAAAGTAAATAAATCAAAGTCTTCCATGTTATGACGAGACTAAAAAAGAATTTAATATTGTATAAAATGAACCAATATTTAAATATATTTTAATAAAAAGATATTACCTGATACATGTCGTACATAAACATTTGTCCCATTTTGTAAACAGGTATAGTCGCATAAATAGGACAATTCAAACCGCATTTTCCAACTAAATATGGCAATGCGCCTAAATGCAATGGATCTGGATATGAAAGTAAAACTGCATCTATTTGATTAACATGTCTAAAGAATCAACGTAAACAAATTAAATGTTTTAGATAAGAAAAAAAGGTAATATTAATATTAATCTCAAATATAAATGAATTATTTACCTTTTTAATTCTTTTATAAAATCTTGATCAAAATTTTCATCCCATCCACAATCGAGTAAGATTCTTAATTCATCGACTTGCAATATGTAACAAGGCGGAGACTCATCCATTGCTCCGGATATAGCATGAAGTTTTATTATTGACGTCATTTTGATTCTCTGTTTAAATTATTTCTTGATTGAAATTTATTCTAAAATTTAATAATTTTCTCATCAAAACAAATTTTCAATTTGTAGGTTATTCCAATCCAAAACACTACGGAACATTTGCAACGCCCTCTGGTATGTAACCAATGAAATAAGTCATAAAAATCTAACATAATACAATAAAAGAAGAAATTGCAAACTTCAGTGAATGCTACAACTCCCGTTCAGCCAAACATTCAAACCTTCTAACAAAAAATTTGCTAGAAAATACTAATTTAGTACGTAGACTAAAATGATTCTTTCCTTCCGATTTAAAAACAAGATTTGGCTAATTAATAATTTTATTATCCTAATAGAGTGATGTATGATTACACTTATCATTGTAACGTCTCTTGTATTTATAATTCATGTTGTGTATCACGTTAGCATAAATTACCTATAATTCTCGCTGAAAATTGATTGTATTTTCTCTTATTAATAAAAAAAAAAATGTAAGTTATACTTCTCTATGATCTTAACTAAACATTCCTATGTTACATTTATACGTGAGAAAATTATTAAAAAGATATGTAAATAAATATAAATGTTTAATTTATATATATATATAGAAGTAGCAATAAAAAAAAAGCTATTATAACAGGACAAAGCTCTAATAAAAAGAGGAAGAAGAAGAAGAAGATATATATATAGGTTTAGAAATGTTTAAAAATAATAATTAATCATTAAAAATATATTTGAATTACAATTGACAAATGCTTTCTCTAAAATTTTTCATGTAAATCGCGGCCAGAATCTACGCAGAGATTATACATAAAACATAAGATTGTATTAACAAAGATTTTAATTGTTTATATGTTAAATATAATATTTGTTAATAAAAATATTTTTAGTTAAATAAAAATTTGAAGTTTGTAATTAGTTTTTATGCAATCATTCAGTGACCTTCTTAATTTGTTTTTCAAGATTTTCCCGCGCGTATTTTCAAGGTTAATTGGTCTACATTTGGTGCATTAGTTTAGTAAAATCTATATGTAGTTTATTTTACATGCGTAATGTATTGTTGTATGTGACGCTGCAGCAGGTACTTTTTTCAAAGCATTCATCAATGTTGCAATTAATAAGTGCGTGACAGTAATTATATTTCTTTTTATTGTCATCATCTGATCTGTAATTAAAGCATAAAAGGAATATAATTTGAAGTCAGTATAATCCAGTAAAGACGTATCGTAAGTTCATTGCTGAACAATCATTTCGATATTTAAACTTTAAACAATTTCTTACGGTTCATAGATCATTTTTTAATTTATAGGCAAAATGTATGAACCAGAAGGTTTAATAAGACCAGAGGTGCAACAATGGTTTGTCTTAGTTGATAGAGATGGAAGTGGTCAAATTTCAGCAACTGAATTAAAAGCGGCTTTAGCTAATGGAAAAGGTGGAACTTTTTCAGAATCAGCTTGTAGACTGATGATCAGTGAGTAAAAAATAATATATACTTAAAGTGTATTAAAATACTTGGTACAGTAATTGATAATCATTTTTTATATCATATTGCAGGTATGTTTGGTAAAAAACAAAGTGGTTTTTTAGATTTACAAGAATTTCAAGAGGTATTTAAATATATCAATTCTTGGATTGATTTTCTACGTAATATTGATCTCGACCAGTCTGGAAGTATACAGGAATATGAATTAAATGCGGTATTAGAAAAAATGGGTTATAAAGTTAGTCCTACATTTGCTCAATTTCTTATTAAGAAATGTGATCCCATTAACGGTCAAAGTATGAGTGTCGATCAATTTATTGTTTTTTGTATTCAACTAGAAAAGTTTACAGGTAAAAGAATTATTGTATCAGCTGTTGACAAAAATATACATTTTTATAAAATTATCAGTAAATATTGTAGTCATAAAATGATTATTTTAGTAATCGTTGTCTTACAGGTGCGTTCAAAAGTAGAGATACGGATAGAACAGGAACTATTTCCATTGGATTTGAAGATTTCTTGATGATAGCTTTTGATTGTAGCTTTAACTAAATATTTTATTAACTTTGATTAATGCTAATTATATTTAATTAATTTTAAGCATGGATCATTAATAATGATTATTAATAATTTACTCTTTCCATTATTTATCTTAGTTATTCTATATTATAATAATAAACTCTATATTATTAAATTATTAATATTACATTATTTTAATAAATCTAGACAAAAATGTAATACATACTAATGTTACATACTAATTTGTAAATTTAAATTTCGTGGGGAACATCTAGCTTCATATTGTTTTCTTAACCTAGTGCCACCTATAAGAGATATTTTTAATTAATATTACATTTTATTCTTGAGATCTACACACCATCTTGAGTGTTTTACATTTTGATTAAAATTAATAAAATTTACTGGTACAAGTGCATTATTTATAATTAGCTTTATTTATTAATATTTAATTAGAAGTTTTATCAAACGTGGTGTTTTGTTAATACGGTTTCTGATTGTCCTTCGAATTATACTTCTGTTAATATTCTAAGTAATGAAATTTTCACCAAAAACAATTTTTGTATATAATATTTAATTAGTGTATATTATATATGTAATAATTGAATCCTGTAACTTTTAGAATGAATTTTAAAAATAGTACCTCAAATGACAACATCAAATTAATCATAAAATGTAGATTGAGATATCACATGACAATTTAATCATTTATTTGCTAAACTTATGTAATTAATATATTTATTTAAGTATAATATAAGATTTTCTATTTAGGTATTCTGAAGATCCAATAAAGTATGAATCAGACTCACAAAATCATGTATCTATATGGACAAAACAAGCTCGGAAGAGAATACAGGAATACGCTAGACTCTGGAGGGCTCGACATATCTTAGACGCTATATCTTTTATTAATGAATTATTTGTGGATAGCTCAGAAATTGAAATATTGAGTCTCGTTAATGTCATTGCAAGAAGATTGAAATTTTTAGGTGTCCCAGACTCTTCGGAAAACAAACAAAATGGTAATCTATTTCTATTTTATAATAAAAATAAACAAATAATGAATAATAGAAGGAATAGAAAATGATTGGAAAAATTACAATAATTTTTTATAGATATTGGCTATAATGAGAACAAATTATTTCTATTGAATCAAAGACACGACGGTATTTACCATTGCTGTACATTTTGTTCGAGTGGTGGAAAAAAAGATATTGTCTGTGCCTGTGGAGGAAAAATTCCTGGTACAAATTAATCTATACATACAAATTAATCTATATGTAATTAACACGTTAAGTGCCATATGGGTCAATAGTAGTTAATAATATATTTTGTGATCAGGCATGTATTTGTACAGCTGACAAATTATCATGGCCTAAATGAAAAGTTTAATAAAAAAGGCTCGATACTTAACGTGTTAATATTGTGTTATGATAAATAATATATAAAAAGATGATTTAATAAAAGGTGGATATCATGGATGTGGACATGGACATGTTGGTCACCCTGGTTCTAATCATTGGTCTTGCTGTGGATCACTTTTACGAGATGGATGTTGTTTAATAACTCGAAGATATAAATACCAGTTTTTACTGTAATACTTACTGTATGTCCTGTCGATATTTGGTTGAAGATATTAGCTGCGAGTACTTCTGATAGATAATATTATTACATTAATTATTATTATCTATGTTTTATATGTAAGTGTATAAATACATATTATTTTCATTATAAATTTACATATATACATATATAATTGTTATTCATAACAATTTGCAAGTACTAAAAGCTAGGACATTGCATAACTGTACCTCAAATGACAGTCTTATAATTAACAATGATATTTTTTCATCCCATCGTTTAAATCACATGACAATTTATCAAATATATTTTAATTATTATATATAAAAATAAATATCATAAACACATTTGTTTATGATACAAGGAATGTATGTACAATTGTTATTTAACGTACCATTGATCAATGAAATGTTCTTGCTCATTAAATATATCATTGGAAAATACATCTTCGCTGTAACATATGAGTAAAGAATTTAAAAGTGTTTTTGCTCTTTCAAGCATTGTTGTTAAATACGCGGCGGCTCTTCTTCCAGCACCAATAGCATTTTCGCTAGCATGTCCTCTGTGTTCTATACTCCAGATACACTCTTTGCAACATATCTAGAAATATAATGTTTAGAGTATTCGATATTTCTAAAAAAATATAAATAAATATATTTCTTTTTTATATAGAATAAAATGATATATAAAACCTGTTGGCATGCATTGCAATAATATCGCAATGCATTTGAGGGATGTATTTGACAAAGTATAGTGCGACGTATTCTCGTTGCTTCCCAGAGAGGTTTTACTATATGTTTGCCTTGTTTTAATTCCATTCTTGTTTGTTCTTCGTGCTCGTTACCACAATCAGAACAAAAGTTGCGTAAACACGCGCAACATTGTACAATTGCCTATAGTTATCATCTCAAAATTAATTAACTTTATATATTAAATATATTTCATTAGCAGTATTATGTCAATTGGAAGCATGCTTACAACTACTTCATCTGGACAAGTATCACAGAGTATCCTATCAGCCAATTTACGACGCATAGCATCCACGACAAGCCTATGTTGTAATGGATAATGCGGAGGTGGAATTATAAAATAAGTGTTTGATAGACAAAAATTACACAAGGGACATCTTTCATAAATATTACACACCGGATTAATGTTATTATTCTTCTGCAACTTACTTGAGTCAACATTATTAGCTGCAAACCAAATTATAAAGTATAATTTCCATTAAGGATTATACAAATCATCATTCGCTTTGGTAGAATATATTTAATGAGATATTGCATGACTAATTTCTCTTACCTTTTTCGATTAAGTCAAAGACGCAAGGAGAACACATGGCATGCAAGCAAGGAAGAAGTCTAGGTTCTCGCATTTTTTTACCACATCTTGAACATAAGAAATCTTTATTTTCATGAATATTTGGAATTATTTGCATTTTATTTTCTTTATTACATTCACTGTTTAAATTTCCATTATCCGAAAACTTGTAGGAAAGCGAGCCTATTTTTTGTTCCATACTCCACCTCAATCCATTTCTTGAAATACAATCATTGTTAATTTTATAACACGAAGAGAGAGAGAAAGAGAAAGAGAGAGAGAGAAAGAGAGAGAGAGAGAGAGAGAGAGAGAGAGAGAGAAAGAGAGAGAGAGAGAGAGTCTAGATTTTTATTTATTTATAGCTATATTAAATAAGACAGATTACGTGTTTTTATTTATATATTTTGTATTGTTCATAAATTAACAATATGATCTAAATTTATTTATAAATTTATATCGTGTTACCTTGCATCAGCGCTTATGCGTTTTGGTTCTATCGTAATAATTGATTGATTATTCCTATATTTTTTCTTATCGGTAAAATAAGTGACGTTTTCATTATTATTATTTAATGTATTACTTTCGATTTCTTCTTCGATCGTTTTTCCATTACCAAAACAATTCTTTTCCAATTGATTTTTAACAGAACAGTTCACTAATTCCATGAATTCCATTGATTTATTATTTATTATTTTAGATAATAGAATTAATTCATCTTTTTTTGAATCACATTATTATTTTTAAAAATTAATTTAGAATAAATTCGATACGTTGCTTTACTGCAGTAGGAATGTCTTACAGACTACTCTTCTCAACTTCAGTAGAGAATGTATCTGGTTAAAAATAACATTTAAGGTTGTTCACGCTGGTTTAGACATTTTTCTGCCTGGGTGATGAACAGCCTGAAGTAGATTATAGTATTTCGTGAGCGAAATAGAAAATAGATATCTTCTATTTGTTTGGATTATATTTATATTTTATAAAATAAACATATAGGAAACATTGTCGTAGTTTTTTATTACATATTTTAACATCTACATATATACTATCAAAAAAAAAAGGAATGAATTGATAATGAAATTTAGCAGTAATGAATTACTGCTAATCTAAATTGATTTGTTTATTTTTTTAAATAAATTTGACATTTAATAAAATTTCTTTGCAACGCGCACTGTGAATAATAGATTTTATTCAATGTTCATATACGTGTAAAAATAAGATTGGCGATGTAAATATAGAGGAGTAAATAGTATACATACAAATCGTTTACAGATTAGAAGTAATTATATTATATATATTACTATATTAATTTAAATATAATTCTTCAAGGCCGTAATTGTGTAATTTATAGAAACTTTCAAAATTTTTTTAGCGTTCCTTTATAACATTGCTAATAATTACAGTTTATAAATAACTAGCAATTAAACTGCTAACGAATACGTAATCAAAAATTTCTTTTTAAAAAGCGTAAAGAATATAGAATAAGATCAAAATTGATTTCTTCAAAATAATACTAAACAATTCCAAAGGTCTCCCCTTCGAGATCTTTTTTTGACTTGATTTATGTAAGAGAAAACGACGTTTATCGCACCCTGTATAGTAATATTGCACTAATTTATAATGAAATCAATCATTTAAGTGCAATGAAGAGATATAATCGTAATACTTTTATATTTAAACATTATCTACTTTGTTCGGTCCTTTTTTTTTTTACAAGTTTTAGCTTTAAAGATGATGTTACTTTTTTTGTTTCATTATTTTAAGGTACTTAGTGTAAATTACAGCCCCATAACTGACTAGTACTGTATGTTTGGCCAAATGTACACACATGTGCGTTACTTATTTCAGTATGATTTTGTGAATGTAATAACACTGGAACATAAAATATACATAATATCAGGATACATTATTCTATGTATAAAAAAAGAATCATATTTGATTTTTAATGAATTACCTTAAATTTTCATTTCCGTTTTTACTTTCACAAACCATTACGAGCTTTACCATTTCTCATGTGACTATTACTTCTTGTCTTACAGTGTTCAAATAAGACGTCATAAGAATCAGCATCCGAATCTGACAATACCATTTTAGTATGTGGAACTGTGAAATCAATTTTAATTAGTTGTAACAATTGAACATTTTACACTGCATATTAATACACAAAGAGTATACCATCATCTTCTGGTTCCGGTTGAAGAAGAGAATAACGTGCTAGCTTTTTCTTTGGACGTAATATTCTTCTCTTACTAGTGCAGATTCTTTGACACATGCAGATAAGTCCCCAAACAAGTCCAACCCAACAAACAACCAAGGATAATAGGGCTATTAATACATATAAAATACTCCAATCTAAAATATACAATTGGAACATTGTTAATAAGTAAACAAATTAATTATATTGATTAATTCAAAATATTAACGTACCGCAATTTGATTCTCCATTACCGAAATATTTTTGGATTAAATTTTGCATCCAAAATGCTTCGCACATACATTGTCGTGTTTCCTGATCACACACCCCATGACCTTATTTAAATAAATATTTATTATCTTTCTAATTATGCTAATGTTATCATAGTTATATTATATCTATGAAAATTACCTGAGCAATTATTTTGACACAAAGCGGTATCAATATTTGCTACAGACAATTGTAACAAACCAGAATCTTGCTTGAGTTTCTGTTTCAATCTTTTTACTACCTCTGGACCAGACATCATTTCTTTGCCGCCTTTTTTTTCTACGTAAAATATTAATACTGCTTTTCCTGTACGCGGTTCGGCTCTTAAATTCCGTACGACGATGGTAGCTTCATCTCGCAGCAACATTTGCAGTTTTACAACAAGAGAATTTTTTTGTGATTCTGTTAATACATTAGCGCCTATATTTAATGTCAATTCTACCAAATGCAACAATTGAGGATCTGTAAATTAATTAATACGTTAATTAGGAACACCTATACATTTTGTTTCAATGCTATTTTAATTCAGAATATTGCTTGCCTGGTTTTACAATAACAGATACAGTATCTTCGTTACTTAATCCTTGTTCATCTGTTACTTTCAGTTTAAAAAGATATCTGCCAGGCACGATATCCGTTAACTATTATCATTAAAAGAATAATTATTTATATTAATTCGTAATGTTATTCTATTATAAAAAAAATAAATGATTACCATTAATATTGGTGATTTATCTGTTCCTTCAATTATAGTACCAACCGCGAGACTAGATGGTTCTCTTGTCCATAACCATTGCCCGATACGTAAATCATCAGAAGATTGAGAACCGTTAAGGATCAAGGCAACAATAGGAGCTATTATAATTTGATCACCACCAGCATTTGCTTTAGGTGCTGCATTTTTATCTTTTGAAAATAAACAATTTTAGATGAATATTATTTTAACATAAATAGTACAAGGAGTTAATGTTTAAATGAAAATAGAATACGTACTTTGTGTTACTTTAACAGCAACCGTATCAGAATCTTTATTTCCATTGTCATCAATAACTGTTAGCTTGAATAGATAATCTCCTTTAGTTAATTTAGTTACATTTGTAATAGATTCATTTACTGCAGAAAAATCAACTATGCTGGGACCACTATAGTTATAGGAATACGTTAGCAGTGACATAGAATATAAAATATATTAAATATGTAATATAAATAATTTTACCTCATTTGTTTCCAATGATAAAAAACTATTTTGATATCGTCTTTGCTCTTTCTACCATCTAATACTGTTCGTGTCTCTGGCAATGCAATGGTTATATTCTCTCCAGCATTAGCTATAGGGAAACAATCGTTAAAAAATTATTATTAAATGAAATAACACCTAATTATAATGTTAATTAACCTTTTGGTGGTTTATTTGTAGGAGGCTTCACAAAAACATGAACTTCGGCTGAAGAAGACTGGCCAGAATCGTCGGTTACTTTGAGAACAAAAGTATACATTCCTTCAACTAAGTTTGATAAATGTAAGTAAGGGGTTCTGGTAAATTGCATGTCTACAGCTTTGTTTTGATCAGAAGGACTTTTTGTCCATTCCCAGCTTGCTATTCCTCTATCGTCTGTACTTAAGTTTCCATTAAGTATCAATGTATTTTGAGGTAAATAAATTATAACATCTTGTCCTGCGTTAGCACTCGGCGGATAATCGATTACTTTTAAAACAGTTATATTAGCTTTAGTAGAATTTGTGACATGATCAGAGTCTTCAACTGTTAGTTTAAAAGTATAGTTTCCAGCTATAAGATTATCTAATTGTAAAGTAGGAGTATCAACTAAATTAGGCTGATATCCAATAGGACCTTGCTGCAGTTCCCAATGATAAGAAATTATGTGATCGTCGTCTTTACTCGTTGATCCATCCAATACAGCTCCTGTATTAGGCAATTTAACGACTTGCGAGGCAGGTGAAATTATAGCAATCGGTGCTTGGTTTATTCTCTTAGCTAGTATTTTTAAATTAAAAATGATAATTATTTTAATTTAAAAGATTTTGTAAGTTTTACAAAGTATCTAATAAAATATCTGATAGAATAACTTACGTGGTAAAACACTGACATTAGCGTAGGCTTCTCCATAAGCATTTGGGTTACTTACAGCTACTTTAAATCTATATAAGCCTTCCGACAAATTACTCAATTTAACAGTTATACGGTTTTGATCGATCATTGTTCCTGTATGACCTTCTGGTTGACTAAGTAAACTCCAAGCATAATTATAATGTTCATTGCCTTGTTCGGCAGGCATAGTGTATGCCGATAATGTTACTTCGTTTTCTGGCAAGCGTACTTCTTTAGAAACTGCAGATACTAATAATTCTTTTAAGGTAGGTTTCACGGATGTAGTTGTACCTTTTGAAATTTGAGCACTCATTTGAGGAGTAACACCAAGTTCCGCATTTTCTATTTCATTTATTACCACGCAAGTACCTGTAATTTGAAATATATCATTAGAAAATTCTTAATATATTGACAACCGGCGACCTAAGAGACATTTAAAGCCTGAGCGCCGGCAATGTATCGGCTACTTAAATCCCAAACGCCAGCCTTATTCGCTTGTTTCTGATCACTGAATAGATCAGAGATCCATGTTTTCACGGGGCCGGCGCTCAAGTGATAGACTTAGAAACCCGCGTTTCTGTAAATTAAATTAAATATGCATTTATATATAAAAAAAATTAAATGCTATGAATACCAGCAATATTTCTTTTGAATCCAAAATTGCATCGACAAACGCTGACATCATCTTTTTCTTCATGTCTGATACAAATTTCGTTAGGTGCACATTCAGATTGATATATGCAACTAATGGTATCTGTATCAAATACGATGCGGTTATCATCAATGTTTTCCATTAATAATGGTCTATAAAAATTATATAAAAATTTTAGTAACTCGTAAAAGAATATCTTCAAATACATAAAATATTTACCTAGTTTCATCATTAGCTTGACTCAACAGTTCGCTCCACATTTCATTAACTTTAACCGGTTTGACCAAAACCATGCTAGGTGGATTTTCATTAGGTAAATTAGGTCTATATAATGGCATACACATTTCGGAATTACTGCATTTCACGTGATAACACGTGTCATTATGCATAAGAGCAACATTACAATGTAACTCGCTACAGCACGTAGTGACGCAACGTTCAATATCTGTTACACCAGACCATGCAGTGAAAATGTTTAAAGATAAATTTCCACGAGGTAAATATTTGGTAAATGCATGGGGATATAAGCTCGAACACATTTGCCATTTTCCATCCCAGTCTGAATAATGTCCAATGCAAGCTCCAAATAAGAATAAGTAGAGTCCCAAGTAATAAATACAAAACATTTTAACTGTAATCAACGAAAGGAAAAATTTAATCAAAATTGATTTATCAGTTTTATACATTGTAATCAATTCTGGTGACTATAAAAATCAATATATTCTTATCGCTTACCTTATATTATATTTTTTCAGAAGAACGATAAATATTTCACTGTAAAATAAAGTTATAGTCTTAGATGTTTTAACGTACAATACATGTAACAGTTTATACATAAACTGCGTTCACTAATAGCCGACCAATCGTCCCTGCGACATTATTATAAAATAATTCGCAGCTGTGTACGGTGAATAAGGCTTATCATATATTAGTAGCATTTTATTATCACAACCAGCAGCTAATCAACTATAGGGGTAATTATCATACTTCCTGCTAAGTTAAAGGAAGAAAAAGTTTTTAATGACTGATAGAATACTGGTTTGATATTTAAATGGTTAATAACATCGATTCCATCATTTTTGATTAATTATTTGGATATTTGTTGACTTACATAGAAATCAAAAAGCTTGTTTCCAATAAACAATACTATTTTAATTTCGTTTATATTCTTTTATTAACACCTGCATCATTACTTACATATACTATTGTGCGCATGTGTTCAGGTAAAATGTAGGTGTCGACACTAGTCAATCAACAATCAAACTTTGATAATAAATCTGAAAATGTCCGAAGAAATAAAATTAAATTAAAAAATATATTAATCAATTTAAGATCAATATATTTTTATGTCATAAATCTATAACAAAAAAACCTAAATACTATAATATATACAATTAAGAGAAACTAATTAATCTGATTTTATGCAAACCAACATTGTATGTATAACAAAAAAAATAATTAATATTTAATCAAATAAAAAATTCAAATTAAAAAAATTTAACCGCCACAAGATGATATTCATATGATCTCGCCTTAATAATACTAATCGATATAAAATAACAATAATTTCATTATAATAAACAACAAAATACTTCCAAGAACTGAAGAATATTTTTTATTACTGAAAAAAACAAAAATTAAAAAAAGAAAAACAGAAATCAGTACTTAATTAAATAAAAGATTCAAATGAAAACAATTTTACCGCCACAAGATGACGTTTCATACGATGTCACCTTAATGATATTCACCGGTGTAAAATTACGAATCCATCTTAAAAAACATTACCTTCCATGTAAAAAGTGAAGTATATTTGACATTTATAAAAAACGAAGAGTAAAATAAGAAAAATAATTGAAATAAAAAGGTAAGAAACACAAGTAGCGCTACCAACGAATTATTTATGAAACTGTCTAGCAGCCAGGCTACTTTCAAACTTGGGAAATGCGAAACAATGCGAAGTATGGTATGGGTTGTGACCGGGGGTCGTCGTGGGTGGTCCAAGTCGTTCTCAAAGCAAGCTTCTCTCCTCGTGTGTGGTCTCAGGGGTTTCTACGAACACTGGACTCAACTATCCGTTCTGCTGCTAGAAGATGCGAGACATTTTGTCCGATCAAAAGGGAGGACTTTCTCGGTGGCTAATCAAGAATACCTGAACATTTAATATATTTTTATTTCTATGCGTGAGGTATTATTATTATTATTATTATTATTATTATTATTTTTGTTTTTTCACCCTCATTCCTTATCCTCCCATTGAAATCTCTTTTCATTGTTTACATTTAGAGTCACGTGACTGGGGCAACTTTTTAAAATAAAAATACGCGCGCTTTTTTTCTTTTCTTATCGTTGTTGTTAATTTTTATTATTTAATTTAATTTATTTTATATTATTTGTTTCAGATTATGATTGCATTATTATGCTGTTTGTTTATATTTCATGTAGTCAACTCGGAATTGGTTGATTCTTTTACTGGCAATTCCAATGGCGAAAATGAAACATGGAAAAATTTGGATTTAAGTCATAGACATAGGATTAAGGATTCCAATTATCTGCTGGACAGGTATCCTTTGGGAGAACTGCCTTCTGATTCTGAGAACTGCCGGAGACCTGCAAAATGTATACCTTTGCAGAACAATACTTGTATGGGTACCAGATTACCTTATTTGTCTACTACGTTAGATCTTGTATCCGAATATACGACACCTAAATTAATTCAGGTACATCTATTAATTGAAATTTTATAATTTTACATTTACATATTTTACATATTTTCAAGAATAGAATTTTTATAATTTCGTCTGATTTTTTTTTTACAGGAAAAGTTATATTTACTACAAGCACTTAGACATATACCTAAGTGTTGGGCAGTCGTACAACCATTCTTGTGTTCGATATTCATGCCTAAATGCATAAATGATACTGTTGATTTACCATCCCAAGAAATGTGTAAAATGGTATCTGGACCTTGCAGAATAGTATTCAATCATACTATCTGGCCAAGTTTCGTCAAATGCGAAAATACCAAACTTTTTCCGAGATTATGTAAAAATGATATTAGAGAATTGAAATTCAATACTTCGGGTAAATGTTTGAAACCACTTATTCCAACCGACAATATGCTTGCAATTTTTGATGGCGTTGATGGATGTGGTACGCAGTGCAATGATCCATTTTTTACATCGGATGAGCAAAAACAAATTCATTCTTTTATTGCTTGGGCTGCTGGTATTTGTTGTTCATTTAATTTTTTTACTGTGGTGAGTTTCTTCTATAAAATGATTAATAATATCAATGATATTTAGTTAATAATATTTTAAATATTATTTGTGTATGTTACAGGTCACGTTTTTAATAGATTGGAGAAGTGCAAATAAATATCCTGCGTTAGTTATATTTTATATCAATTGTTGTTTTATGGTGTCGTGTATAGGATGGTTAGTACAATTTACTCCTGGAAGTAGAGACGTTATTGTATGCCGTAAAGATGGTACATTGAGAATGAGTGAACCAAGGTATGTTTCTTCTATATTATTTTAATATAAAAAACAACTCTATAAACTATAAGAATATTGTGATTTTCAGCGGAGAAAATTTATCATGCGTTGTTGTTTTTGTACTTGTTTATTATTCACTCATGGCTGCGATGGTGTGGTTTGTCATTTTAACATACGCTTGGCATATGAGTTTTCAAGCTCTTGGTAAAATTCAAGATAGGATTGATAAAAAGGGTGCTTATTTTCATCTCATTGCTTGGTGTTTACCGCTTGTTTTAACGGTGACCATTATGGCATTGGGAGAAATAGATGGCAATAGTGTAACTGGTATCTGTTTCGTTGGTTATTCGAATCATGCAGTTAGAGCTTGGTTTCTGCTTGGGCCTGTGGTAATCGTTTTACTCGTGGGAGGATACTTTTTGTCCAGAGGTAAGATTTACTATTTAGAAATATTCATTATATGTTCCATCCAATAAAAATAATGTACGTTTTCGTCTATGCTTCTGATGTTGCTATATGTAAGTATTAATCATAATAACGAAAAGAAAATTATATATTTAAATGAATACTCATGGTTTTATTTACATTGTAGGATTGATCACGCTTATTCGCTTAAAAATCAGTAGTCAAGAAATAATATCTGAAAGAGCAAGTTCTAAAATAAGAGAAACCATCGTTAGAATGGGCCTATTTTCAATTTTTACATTTGCAGCAGTCATAGTGACTTGTTATTGCCACATTCATGAATTTCAGCATTCTTGGGAATGGCGAAAAAGTTTTCGTGATTATATGATGTAAGAAATCATTTCTATCAAAGATATTTTAATCATATTATCATTTATCCTTATTTGTAATTGTTCAATGAATTATTTTTAATTGTTTAAGATGTTCGATAACAACAAAGTATGCAGACATATCCGAATGTAAAATGAAAGCAAGACCAAGTGCTGCCAAGTTGCAGTTGCATTTACTTTCACCATTTTTTGCTGGTATTCTCATGTCGTCATGGGTTTGGACAGGATCCACAGTGGATACGTGGAATAGATTTATCCGACGGTACGATGCTACATATTAAGTAATTTTGATCAATATTCAAACGATTAAATGATACCATTTTATTTTATTTTTTGTAGGACTTTTAATAGTGAAACTGAAGAGCCGATAAAACTGAAGAAACACAAAGTGATAGCACAAGCTTTCGCAAAACGCAAGACTTTTAACAGTGCTGGTCGTTTATCGATTAGTTTTCATAATACTCACGAAGATCCAGTAGGATTAAATTTTGATCTCAACTCTGTAGCATCTCAAGACTTTAGTTCAACTTGGGCTGCTGCTTTACCAAAATTAGTGACAAGAAGAGGAGCACTGGTGGGTGGAACAACAGGTTCAGTATCTAGCAACAGAAGAAATTCTGTTGATTCTGAAATAAGTTTCAGCGTGAGACGGGTATCAGTGGAATCTCGAAGAAATTCATTGGATTCTCAGATATCCGTGCAGATAGCTGAATTGAAAACAACGAGAAAGGTAGCTGGAAGTGCTCGTGGACGTCGTGTTAAACGTAGAAGAGATTTTGCTAAATCAAGATCTAGCAAAGTTGGTCCACTTTTTCGTCGAGGCAGTTCTACGTCTCAAGAGAGTCAGCTTGGTGCACAAATACTTTCAGCATTGACCATTGGTGGTACATCTAAAGTCCCTATTCAAGTTCCTAATATGAAAAGACGGTCGGCTAGTGCAGGATTGGACGAACGTGTTTTAAATTCTAAAATGTTAGAATGGAAAAGTCCGGGTATGTTATTACCATTTTTATTTCCAAATCAAAGCGGTAGCGATGAGAATTTAAGTAGCGAAGAAAAAAGGCATCGAGATATGAGAGATAAAGATATTGATATAGAAGCAGGCAATGCAGACAAAGACGATCAAGATACTGACAGTGATGATAGTCAGCCTGACGAAGAAACGAAGATGCTGGAAATGGAAGAACCAATGGAAAATAGTAAAAGTAAGATGAATAACAAAAGTGGCAAGAATTATTGTCACGAAAGTGATATTAGAACTAGAGAAGGTCGTAAAAGTAAATACTTGTTACAAGACGAGGCTATCCTAAAACATTTACTCCAAGAGTCCAGTGAAACAAAATTGAAATGTGAGTCGGAGAAAAAAGACACATACAAAAAGGCTGGTATGGGTGATTTAGCATCCAGTTTGAAATCTTGTTGTCCTGAATTAACACGAATAATGGATAAATCGGATGGGCAAATTAATGCCAGAGAAATAGCTACACAAACTTCTTTGCCTCTCGATATTTTAGAAATGGAGGAACTAAAGCAAAGTATTGATGAGATTATTAACAGCAGGCATTGTAGTTCTAAAGCAACGCAAATGTAATTTTAATTAAATGAACAATTTGAATATTGCAATATTTAAGACTGAACATTGACACTGATCAATATTTTATATCATCGAAGAATAAAGTTCATTCATATGTTTAATGTACAACACTATAGCAATTTAAAATGTTAACATTATTATATGTTTTTAATAGGTAAGGATATACTATTTCTTTTCATTTAATTAGTATGTCGAAACTTTTCTTACTGTAAATGATTTATGACTTGATTTTGATACAATAATATTTATATATAGTGTATATCTATATTTTTATATACTTTATTATTATTATTATTATCAAAATAGTTTAAATTCATCGAAAAATATTCCAATGTATTTATGATATCAGACTTCTAAGTGTATCATAGTTTAAGGAATATAAAAGAACTATTTTGTTTTTCTTCATAAAAAATTCAAAATTGTTTCAAAATATACTTAAATATTAATTAATGCGAGGACGCTTATACATAAGAAAATTTATGTATAAAATATTTTATATATATTTCGTTAGATATAAACAATATAAAATATGACTCACGCATAATTGTTTAAAAAATAATTTTAGGTCGAAACCTAATTAAAATAATGCACAAAGTGTAGAAAATGAATCAGGTTTGTCAATGACATTGTTTTAAGCTCATCCTTGACAATGCTATTAGCAGAGCTTTGTTTTTTAAAGCTCGTAGACAATGTTTATCTTACATTCTTCATCTTTTTCTTTCTCATTCGTTTTTATCATTCGTTTTCATCGTTTATGCAAGACCAGGTTTTTCCTCTTGTTCTCGTTCGGTTGACACAGATAATACTTTCAAATCTGGGTTGTTATTCTCTGCTAGGTATTTTTTACCTATACCCGATACAAATATATGTATATAGATATTTTAACTTTTATTGTTTGCTATACAACAAGATTTTTATATATTCGAGATTTGTAACGAATTCAAATGTGTATAATATTTTTTATTATATATTTATATAATGATTGGTATATACCTTTGTAGCGTGTGTGTTTGTCCCTACGTGCACACCATATTAATATTTGATTACTTTTATTATTATTACATTATATATAGTAGGTAAAAAAAGTATTTGAACACTTCATTTTGCTGCACTAATACCACCACCTGAGAAAACGATGCGATTCTAAAATTCCGTTGATTTCTATAAGAATCTCTACTAATTTCAATATCTTTTCTTTTTCCCAATACTTTTTTCACCCACAGTATGTATCATACTCTCGTTATAAAAAAGTACAAAAATAATGATTATGACGAGAGTCTAATAATAGAGAGGCGCATTATTATTAATTAAATCGAATTTTATTTACAATCGGTCACTTGCTCTATATCCAGGCACTATTACTTTTTAGTTTTCCATTAGGGTAAGGGAATATAAAAAAAAACAAAAAGCAAATAAAACAGGAATAGGGGTTGTAAACACAATTATTTGAAAGCTTTAGCGAGATAAACTCACTTAAAAACATGCTTTGAGCATCAGAATCAGTCAGTCTGCAGACTGTTGAGCAAAGTTAACACGACCCAAACAAAAGGTTGGATTATCGATTCAGCAGCATTTACCGTGTGAAATCTGCCCGTGTGCATGCATAGTATTCTTTTCGGAGAGGGTGGGTGTTTTGCGGGAACTGGGAGGATTCTGTCTGTTCGGTTTCCCTTTATATTACTTTCTTTTTTTTTCCTTTTTTTTGTTTGTTTTAATGTTTTGATAACGATAATGATTATTATTTTTTTTTCTTTCCTTCTTTTTTTCTTTTTTATAAAGAAGAAAAATAAAAAAAAAACGTGCATTTTTTTCAACGAGTGAACAATAAAAGAGAATTTTATTCACCACCACCACCGATGGAGAGGCAGATCATGATTTGTGGTCACTTGCCGGTGACAAGTTTGGCGGGGTTTACTTGGAATGAGATTTGTGTTGTTTAGTTTTACCGTTACCCCAAACGAGTTTGTTCAGCATTTCTCCGGTGAAATATAGTAACAACGTGAATATCAATAAAATTCCAAAGAATACTAATCGCATTGCCGGCGTCAATACTTCCATCACTGGGTATACCCAAATGCCGTTCTTGTAATATATCACGTGGACCCTTTAATAAATAATTCATTCATTATTACAATTATAATAAATTCGTTAAAAGTTTTTCCAATAAATGAGAACCGACGTTTTGATGTTTCTTTCCATATTTCATAAATCAAATTAAACTTACCAGACTAAGTAAGTAAGCGTAAATCCTATGAGACCAGAAAGAGCATGCGATCGTTTAGGATATTTTCGTGGTGCTAACAACAACTCTATAACGATTGAAACCATGATCATCGTATGCATCAGATGATTCAACCACCATGGAAAATATGGATCTAATGCCTTTGGTAATACCAATTCACGATCGATGAACATTAACGCCCAAAACGTAATCCCCACGAACTGTAACGAATATTATTAATATGATAATATTGAAAATAATTTCATTTTAAGACAATCATCATTTTTTTCGTACCATGGCTAAAGGAAAACAAAGAGCCCCGAAAAGATAATCCTTTAATTTTCGGATAAATGGTGGTTTCTTTGGGGCAACTGCATTGGTACCATAAAAATCGTTTATGATACATATTAAAAAGAATACCGCTTGTAATATCTGAAACAACAAATCACGAATCAATCAAATGTTCATTATTTCACAGATCTTATTTCAAATTAAAAAGTCTACTTTTATTTTTTTACTATGTGGTAATAAAATTCAAATGAATCAATACTGGACAATCTAGAAAATATGTCGTAATAAAGAATCTACTAGTAGGTTGGCTGTTAGTTGATAGAATAAGAAACGTGTATGGAAATGAATGCTAAAATAGAATTTGTACAAATTTTGAAATTCTAAAAGTTAATGATACTTTGGAATGACGTAATCAGTAGATTTGTAAATAACGAATTAACTTTCGTGTTAGAGTCAATTATTGGATAAGAGGCTTGTGATGTTACGAAGGCGACAAAATGACGTTGCTATTCAATAAGAGTCGCTTAACACGTGCATAGAAAATATAATAGCCGATTAAGAATAAGAATAAGACAAGGAGAGGCACGTTTCAAAACATTGTAACTTGTTATTTGTTATTTTATTTTCAAAGGATAGATATAAAAATTGAGATTCTTGAAAAATGATCTATTAAATAACAAAATGGAATTACGCGGAACGCGTCTTGATGGTAATAGAAATGTACAATCAAAAACCCGGAAGAAAATTTCTAGGAAAGTGGAAAGAGTGTAACTGAAATCGATAAATGTAATCTTACTACATAGAACATACTCGTATTGAATAACACGTAACGAATAAAAACTAGGCTTATTTACTATAATCGGTATAATAGTAGAAGTATACTACAGTCTAACCGCGTCGGGTTTAACTTGAAACGTTTGCTTGATTCTTCCCTTTTTAGTTTCCGAACAAATCAAACAGGATTATTATCAGACTTTGGAATTTGAACTTTACGGAGTTCCGAGTATATCTGAATGCGGGAGACCCCAAATATAGTAGAATTGAATATGATTTTTATTTAAATAATAATTAGAATTTTGTGGAGAATTTGGGGCCCTTGTCAACCTAAGTAATTGTATTTTTTTTTACTTGTAGGATAACGCACCGCTGGTCTTTGGATTATAGTCGAAAGGTTAATACACCTTTCCTTATTTTCTTCATCACAGATATATTATTATGTATCCTCGTTGTGTTTTCACCGATTACATAACGAGTTAGCTAGGTAGCTAGGTAGCTAGGTAGCTGGGTAGACTGTTGCTAATAAGAGGACATGTTGTAAGAGTTACGACCATATTAAGCGGTTTACCATATAAATCTATTTCTTTTTCTTTTTACTTTTATTTTTTCTTTTCGTTTTTTAGGATTAGATTAGGACGATAAGGAAAACGTTTGGATTACAAACGGGTTTTTAGTGTTAAAAGATTCTTTTCCAACTACAAGGATAGACACGTCATAGTAAATGATAACTTACAAATTAGATAATATACGTGTTGATAAGTAAATTAAATGAATAAAATAAAGGACAACAATGATCCTTCATAAACTATACTAACCGCGTCCCAAAATGTGAGAAATTTAAATCTTCCACCGAAAGCGCTGTGGCTCTTCATTATATGCGTTGGCACCACGGTGTACGTGAAATCGTAATAAACAGAATATGCGAATTGCAAACATGCAATCGCGTGAAATCCTATGAGAATGGAATCTCGCATCTTGTACGGCTAGTTTCTTTATTTTTCTTTCTGGAATCCTCAGGAATTTTCTGGAATAACATATAGACTATTCCTTCATTTAAGTTTCTATTTTAAAAAACATAATCTTTCATCTAGTTTTATATATATATATATATATTTATGACCTAAATTATAACGCTACTAATGGCACCGTGAATTTATAAATTTTGTAATAACCTTTTCATCCTTTTGACCATATTTTCGTCTTTTACAAAACTCGCATATACACACACATACACATACATTCATACATATATGCATACTATTTCTATCTCTTTCAGTATTGGGTTCTTTCACTGTCAACCAGCCGAGACACGATCGTGTTTGGATCGATAACGGAGATAGCGAAAGATAGAAACTAGGCCTCGTTTGCTGATGTACTCTAAGGGTTCCTCTTCTTCATCTTTATATTCATCTTCATCTTCATCTTCATTTTCATCTTATTCTTTTTCTTCCCTTCTTCTAACTCTAAACTTCTTTCTATATTTCATTCGTTGTTTATTAATCTTATCTAGCTTTTTTCTGTTATATTTATCAATTAAATGAATTCACGATTTCGAGATAATTAGATGAAAATTCAAAGCAGAAATTTCTTTTATCTTTGCATGCACGTGTTCAAGTATCTCTGTACAGGAACTCTTTTTCTTTAAAAAAAGAATAAAATTCATTTAAGAGACCGAATCTGTTCTCTATTTAAAATAGAATGTGTGTGCGCGCGCGTATCTCATCGTAGGCTTTTGTTCTTCTTTTTTCATCAGAGAGATTACTGTACTATTTTATTTTATGTAAGCTATCAATTGAAATTATCGTTCTTTGCGATTATTTGCGTATATTATTTTAATTAAAATTCATATACATGTTATCGAATGAACACTACAAATACGATTAATCAGACTGACTCGTTTATTTTAAAATAAGACAAATAACAAATTTTTAAAGTAATCTAACTAAAAAGATAAAAATAAAATATTCGAACGTTTCAACCATTATCTTTGTATTCTCGTTTTGTCAAAGTTCATAATATTTTTTACTTATACTTATATTTTTTGGCTAAAAATGCTTACGTTTACATTAATATTTTAAATACAATAACTGCCTACTGACCTGTTTAAATTAAATCATCTTTAGCAAATAAAATAAAATATATTTAAATATTTTGCAATATTACCGCTACATACATTTTTAACCTTATGTAATATTATCCTCATTAGTTTTTTTTTCTTTTTTTAAATAATGTTAACTCATAAATTATCGTTATAGTAACAATCATTCGATCTTTTTGAAAAGATAAGCAAAAATTGTTGACAAATAAAGAAAAATGAGCAAATTCAAAAATAAAAAGAGATAATTTACAAATCATTAGATATGTTAATTACGCGTTCACGAAGATGACCCTATAGAAAGGGTCAAACATTGTTTTTTATCATCGTTCATCGACGTAGGTGCATATCATAGCGGCATGTCTTTCACACGTGTCTCCTTTCTTACACACTCACTCTCACTCACTCTCTCTCTCTTTCTCTCTTTCTCTCTCTCGTACTTACTGTGAGACCACATTCGCTTTCTGATATTTTTCTATTTTTATTCGCATCATCGCTCTCCCTCGTATATTTTATTTTGTTTTTCCTCAGTTATAAAGTTGGATGACACGCGGGTAGGAAGCCAATCCTACTCCCCCATTTCAACCCCCTACCCCTATACGTGTATTTACACCGTATATACTCACGAGTTTTTAATTTTTCTTATTCGACCGATTTACAAATATTATAATAGTGTGTTATTGATGAAAAAATATATAATATTTGAACGACGCAAAAATAGGAGAGAGAGATAGAGAGAGAGAGAAAAGAAATAAAAAAACAATTACCTATGTATCTATATGTTGATTATTATCCGTGTTAGAAATAAAAAAAGAAAAAACCTTGATAAAAATCGTTGAACTTGATGATTCGCGTACCTCGTGCTCCGATCCTCTCGACAGACTGTTACTTACTGACGGATGAGAGAAAAAGAGGTGGAAGGAGCGAGAGAGAGAGAGAGAGAAAGGGTAGTAAAGAGACAGAGATAGAGACAGAAAGAAAGAGAGAGAGAGAGGGTGAGAGAGAGAGAGAGATTGAGAGAGGGGAAAAGGAAAGAAAAGACGTGCGCGGCCACGTTCGTTCTGATGCTTGTTCACTTTCGAGCATGCGAGTGGCTTTTGGAGAGATAGAGATAGAGATAGAACGAGAGAGAGAAACAACGAGAAAAAGAGAGAGAGAGAGAGAGTAGATAAATTCTAATTGGAATGGGTTGGAAGAAAAAATAGAAAAACCAAATACGTTGAACCTAACAACAAGGAGAAAAAATAAGCACCAAAAAAAAGAAAAAGAAGAAGAAGAAGAAATAGTACTGCGAAATCTTAAAGGTCAATTGTTCAAATTCCAAATCATGCTTGTTTCTTTCCCTAAGTTATGCAATGCACGCAATGAATATGATGAACTTATTTAACGAGTAGAGACTAAACACAATATCGTATCAGGTAAGTAACCGATGTGAGTTTATGTCGTAACGGACATATACTGATGTTCCACTACTACTACCATTTTTCCTGTTATATTATACTTCCTCTTTGGAGTGGGGAGGGGAGAGGGTTATTTTATACGATCTTTCCTCTTTTATAATCTCTTATCTATTTCGAATTGATATCGAATTGATTAGATGAATTACGCATGGTTAGCATCGAACGATCGTCTGAAAATAAATTGGAATTATTGACATCGAAAAGTGAAAAGTATTGCTATCGATTTTGGCGAGGGGGGAGGGGGATAAGGAGGGGGGGGCGAAGGGAGATTGTTCAAAATAATACGCGTATGCTTCTTGTGTTTAAATAGTTTGACACGTGAGATAGGAAAATGCGGGAAATGTTCATTTTAAATGTAGTTCAGTTTGTAATGTTTTATTCCGAAATGAATAAAAAAGAGATGGACGATGACGAAGCAACGACGACGACGAGTATGCGGTTGATTTTCTGCGCAGACCAAAAACGCGCATGCTCCATTACATTGTCATAGTCGTAGTCGTAGTCGTAGTCGTAGATTTCCGGGGGAAATATATACAAGTAAACCTGTTTGTACTTTTATAATACCCATATAATGTATTCCTTATGCATAATATCTCGGTTAAGATGCAACGTGCAAATGAAAAACAAATTACAAAGTAAACAAAATAAGGAAACTTGAAAAGATAATTATAATTATATCGTAATAGTGTTTCACCTGATGTTTTTATAACCCCTAAGTGATAACTTTTTATAATTTGTTTTTTAAATGCATATATATATATATATATATATATATATATGTGTGTGTGTGGGTATATATATACGTGTCTGTGTGTGTATGTGTTTGCAAATAAGTCTAGGAAGTATAATTGTACATTGCGTATGCTTGTGGATATACGAATCGTTCATGTGTTGTATCATTTTTGTTTTTCCCTTTTCTTTCTTTTTTTCTTTCTCTATCTCTCTCTCTCTATCTTCCAGCATCCCATCATAAATTATGCACCCTACTCCCAGACGAAGGCTTCATACTCTTCAACGTGAAATGCAAGAAATCGAACGGGATTTGCTATATAACCGTTTGAAACCGCAATGCGTTAAGCGTATTTCCGATGCTTCAGAGTTTCGAATGAATTGAAATGAATTGTTAGATAAGATGGCGGTACCCCTTTTTATTAAAGTCTTACATCACTATTTTAATTAGGCATCCTGACCTTGACTCTCATTTCTTTGAGTTTTTCTTTTATCTTTCCTTTTTATTTGAAAATAATTTAATTGATAAGTTTAACAAAAATTCGACTTTGTCGATAATAAAATATCTCTCTCTCATTAAAATTTATACAATTGGTAGAAACGTTAATTATATTCTTATCTCTTATTATGTTTAACGTAATCGATAATATATGAGGATGGATTTTTTAATACACATATTTTAAATGAACTTGGATACTAATAGTTTGTTAAAGAAATATAATTGCGTTATTTGCGTTTATCGATACATGATCTTATTCAAAACTTCAAAATCATTTGATATTTTAACGATAGACACTTCGGACCTAATATAGGAACTCTTTTTGTGATTCGATACGAAAAAGTTTGGTGAATGCTAATTGTCGTGTAATAACGCGAGAAATAGATGAGAAATGGAATTTATCAAATTTGACTGAACATGATCATTTAAAACGTCTTGGATTCTAAATATCCCGCGTAGAAATAAATGTATTTGTTAAAATATCAATAATAAATATACAAAGTGTATATTATATACTTCTAAAATATATTTAAAACATAAAACATTTATATTATCCTAGATATATAAATGATGATAAATTATGTATCTATTTAATATATAAATATAATATATAATCTTATTACAAATAATATATATATATTTATTTCTACACGGATACGAAAAAATTGTCTTTTATTTTCCATCGGAAAAACGAAATTACTTTTGAATGAGCTAATGTAGAAATATTTTATCAATTATATTTTCAAACTTCTCAATTTCACAATGACAATAAAATTTGAATATTTCAGAGATAAAAAAGCATTATCGTTAGATTCATGGTAATTTTCGTCTTCGCGTAAAATACTTATTAGTTATCAACAATGAAAAATATCGCAATGTGTCAAGAAGGAAAAATAAATTTTTAATAAAAATCCTACTTACACAGTTCCAAAACGTTAGAAACATGAACAATCCAGGATTAAAGTTGTTAAATAATTTCTTTAATGGTGGGAAAGTTGGCATACTATAAGCACCAATTATCGAAACAAGGGACGTGGAGAAAAACCCAATGTGAGTTAAAAGTTTCATCTTGTGTCAGATCTTTCCTGAAACAAAAATCAAAACAAAAAAAAAACAAAAATATTTTAATTTATTGATTTATTTCTCAATTTCTTTTCGAATTAATGTGAGAGCGGCGTGTAATGAGTTTATTCTGAAGTTGTATGAGTTTTACGCATTTAAATCGATATGTATTTATGTATGTGTGTGTATGTGTGCATGCGAATCTTTGTATGCATATGTATAAATTATAATGCAAAGAATCTTGATCGTAAGGCAAAAATTTCAAATAATAAATTAGTAATTTTCTTATGTAAACAGATGAATTTAAAATAAAAAATGTGATCAAAAAATTGATATATATTTAAACAGACACGTGAGTTTATTTATCAACGATTATTCGTTCAAAATAATATTTTTTGTTTAGATAATATAATCGAAGAATTAGTATGTTATATATGATTTTTATTTTTATGTTTGCAATAGTGCGTGCAATGTGCAATACGTAAGAGAAATAAATTATTGAGGTTAATACTTGATTGTGGTAATTATGATCGATGAAACGATCGTGTTCAAAATCAAAATGACTTTTATTCGATCTTATTTGTTATAACATCGTTCATTTCTAATGTATTTGAATGTAACTTATTCTTAGAAATTTTTTTGAGTTTAAGATACAAAAATTATTACACTCTTACCGACTTTTTTTTATCTAATTTCAATGATGAATCTTATTTAGAACTTGCACTATAAATTTATTGAATTTTATTATTATATAACAATTAATCAATATTATAAAAAATATAAAAACCAATGAAGATTCTTAAAATACGATTGAACAAGAACTCTCAACCGTGTTCCTTACATGAAACTTTTTCGATTGTGAGTGATGGTAGTATTTCTTTCAATCTTATTAAAGTAATCACTTTTAATCATGTGAATAAATTAACACTTTGTAATAAGAAACGTTTATCTTTTATCCTGTAATTATAAAAAATATTAAAATTGTACGTTACTTGCTGTAATTAAAATGTACATATAAATTTTGGTTTTCATTTCATTCTGTAATGATAATGATTTTTGTATCACTTTTTTCATAATAATTTAATAAGTAATTAAAAGAAAAAATTGGATTAGATCGATAAAATTATAGTTAAGATTAATTTTATGGGATAAACGTGTATATGCAAACACAAACATTTATGTTTCACACAAATAAATTTGAATAATCGATGAAACTTAATTTTATTTCGAGATATGATTATCATAAAGATAATTTAATATACGAAATAATGTAATACCGTTTTCCTTTTTAGATCAGATAATAATCTAATGCGATTAGTTGTGTTTTATTACTATGAATAAATCTACGTGAAAATCTCGAACAATTTCCGTGAGGAGTCGATTTCAAACTGATGAATGATATGTGCTAGAACTTCCTTCTAGCTTGTCCTCTATCCCTCTCCTTCTTTTTTTTTTGTAATCATTTAACTGATATAGCTATAAATTTGAGCTTCTTGCTTATTCATCCAAGATAAAATCTTTATGCTCGGATAATTAAATTATTAGTTTTTGTTTAGATTTTGAACTTTTGGCAAGATTATTTAACTTTAATATAAAAATAAGATGAACAAATGAGACTAGTGTTTCTTCTAATTTCATATATAAATTTAATAATATTTTATTTTAAATGTATGACTKTTCAAACAGAATCAAAGATGATCTTATAAGTTGCAAGCGTTCAGTATATTATTTGGACCGTTTATTTTGAAAGTGGTGTAAGTCCATTTTCTGTTGTTTCGAGGAAATTAAAGGTTTGCATATTGGTTAATTTAAAAATATTCATTAATTATATCAAGTTCAATAATGTTTCTTTTAATTTATCGATATGTAATTTGATTATATACATTACTTTTAGGATAATTTAACTAAAATAATGTATATTTATAGGCTGCAAATGGACTTACATCACTTTCAAAATAAACGGTCCATTTATTTATTTAAMATTTATTTCTAATTATCAATTTTTTATTCCTGTTATGATAAATATTATTTATTATTTTATTTATTATCACAGCGGGATATTATATTATATTTTATTAATATGATCTAATTATCAATTATTTTTTTATTGATGGCTCAAAGATCGTTTCTAATCATTTACAATTGAACTTTCRTMAAYAYTATTTTGCCGAAATGAATTTTAAATTTTTGAATATCATGTTGAGTCGAGTAAATGTTATCGTTTTACGCGATAATAGAAGATTTTATATAATCCCGGATACAACATTAATTAGTTATAATTTTATTTTTTAATTAAAGAAATCTAATTAATGTTGCTTTCCAACAAGCAAACATTTTTCAAACTGTTTATAACTTATAAACAATAAGCCTAATGATCTGAAGTAACGTAAGCTTTTTCAAAACAAAAACGTAGAATGACGAGAATGATTTTTTATTAGTATGCAATTTTATGAACTTTGATCTGCGACAGTTAATTCAAAAACGTATTTATTCTCAATACAAAGACTAATTTAAACAAAATACTAAGCTTGGATTAATATGTAACAAAAAATGTGTGTGGAAAATTTTCAATAGTATCCTTAACGTCTTTTSATTCTACTGAAGAGTGTATACTTGATTACATACACTCGTACATCGTAAATGGCTCTTAATTTATGCTCTCCAATAATGTATGAACCCTATTCGACGATGTTCTTTTCATGACTCGTTGAAAAATCTTAATATTTATTTCAAACGAATGTTACAATAATGAGAGAATGTATGTGTGTGTGTATGTCTGATCTATGAAAATTGGAGATCATTAATTATTGGTATAAAGTGATTTTAAATCCTAATTATTACTGTCTCGCTTCAATGATCATAAGTTAAGCAAATATCCGGTTTAGTAGAGATACTTGAATGCATGCAGTGACACGATATGGCTGCTGACTGTACTATTAGTTCATAAGATTTACCTTTGGTGTAACGTTGCTTGTCCAACCGATTGACGAGTCAAATAAAAACTACTTTGTTCATAGTTAAAAATAAATATTTTAAACTTAAAAATATTTAATTCCATAATTCACAGTAGTTAACACAAAAATGATAACAAGTATGTCTGTGTGTATGTGTGTGTGTGTGTGTGTATTAAAAGTTGGCGTGAATACATACATGCGATTTTATAGGAATCACTTATCAGAAGGTAAAATAAAACTCTTTTTTGTAATAATTATTTAGAGAGATAAAATGTTTATAAGATAATAAAAATAATGACTCGAAAAAATATGACAAAAGTAATGGCAAATTTATTAGTGAATCGAAAAGATTGATTAATTGCTGGTAAGAAAAGAGAACAGGGCACCTTTCTTTCAAGTTACACTCGTTGTTATTCGGTACCAACTGACTATACAAAGTCACAGTCCTGATGAATGTTCGGGGAATCCATAAAGTGGCGCCTTCGTTCATAGTCCACAGGTCGGTTACCGGGTTGACTGTTTCGAACTGTCAGTTTCGCGCTGGACTGTTTCCTCGACAAGTTGGTTCGAAGTAATTCGAACCAATTCGAGCGCAACAATTCGCGCAACTACAAAATATCATAGTCTTCCTATTAAACAAAAACATTAACCACTAAAGGAATAATACGAAGGATCTCATTTATTTTTCTTTTTATTTTTTTATTTATGCTATACTTACAAAAACAAAGTGCAATTTTTGTGTTTTACGTGTTACGATATTGAAAAGAATTTATTTAGCAATACTTGGTAAGAAATTTCGAATTATTTTTACATGTTTGAATACGTTAGTATTGTTTTTGTTTCAATTCGATACTTACAATTAAATGTTTCTTTGTATTTGTAGTGTATTATCTTTTTTCTCGCTTTGCAGACATATATTTTTTTTCTTTTGTTTATTTATATTGTAAACGAATTAAATGATTTAGAGACCAAATGATACATTTTTCTTTTCTCAATGTCAAAAATTAATTGACAACTGTATGATGGTTTTAACAATTATTTATTGTTTCACATACATTTCGATATACCAATTGGTGAATGTATTTTAAGCAAACGGTTCTTAACATAAATAAAACACTGATAAAATAATATTTTTAAATACCCTTCAACTTTATAAATTTATTTGATTATTCGTTCTTGAGATGTAATGTTTTCGGTATCACTGTGGACTCCATTATGGTCAATTTAAATGTCATTGATCTTCCAGTTAACATTGACAAAGACTTTATTACAATATTTATCCTTTTTCATTAAAGATTTTTTTTCAAGCTTTTTTAATGTTTTTATTTTTCACACAAATTAAATTTAAAATAATTTTCTTTTTTATACGAATGAAAATAAACGATATTTATAAGATCTCTCCTCGTTGGGTAAATATGAAACGTCTGGTAAATTGACATGAACTTCATATTATGTTAATTGTGTCTTTTTTTATTTCAATCGATAAAAAAAAGAAAAAGAAAAAGAAAAGAAAATAGAAAGAAAGAAGGGAAAAAGATAGAAAACCGATAAGCTTGTCCTAGGTTATTTCAGCTTTGCAAATGATAAGCCAGTGATAAATCGATAATCGGTTTCGTTCGAACTTTTCGTCATGGAAACGTCCTCAAAAGGAATTCCAACTTGAACTGCTGACAACACGTTAGCATGGTTCAACACTATAACTCTTCCATTATCTTCAAGATATGACTTAACAATAGTAAACAATAAAATTACATTTTAATATTTTGGCAATATAATAAATTAATATTATTAATAGGAACTTTGAGAGAGAGAGAGAGAGAGAGAGAGAGATAAAGAGGGAGATAAAGTATGAGTCAAAAGTTTCTGGTATCTTTGCTAGTTCCATTGTAGTCAATTGAAATGCCATTGATTTTGCAGTTAATTGTCTAAAACTATCCTGTGATTAAACAAAAATGAATAATTAACGAATAAAAAAGTAGCAAGTAGACATTTTTGACCTTGTTTGCAACGTGCAAACTAGACATATATTTTTAAGCCAATAAGGTAATCCGATATTACGTTTGTAGGATTAATCGAATATCCTTGGATATGGCAGAGAGAAAAAAGATTGGCAGGGAATTTTTTTCATTTCGTTTTACCAGTTCGTTTCTTGGGCGTCATATTACGTAACCTGCGTCCTCGATGATGTTGTATGTTACGGTTTGCTTCGCTACCACGCAACTTGTAAACACGAATTACGCATGTATCAATGCGTTGTACCAACTCGTTTTTCCATTCCATTTTAAATAACATTATTTCTCAATAAGTGCATAACTAAAAATAAATTAACCATAAAGAAGGAAAAAAACTGGAAATAGTTTCAAACTACATTTGATTAAATTAAATTTATTCGCAAAAGAAACATTTTCCATTGCAAAATTCTAATAGATATTTTCTATAAAGGTATCACGAATGTATCTCAAAGAGAACGCGTTCGAAAATATCGATCCGTGTGTCATTCGATATATCGCCGAGTTTCGTCCTTGAAGTATTACAAAAGATGCAATAATCTCAAACCGATGGTTAATATTCATCTCAAAATCCATTGGTGTTATTACAAATTGAAAGGCTTGTAAACAATTCTTATTTTATGATGGTCGTAATTTATCAACCAAATAATCTGAATTACAAATGTATGTATGTTTACCTATAAATCAATTTAAATCGATATGTCGAGTACATTTTACATTTATGAGTAATATATTTTTATATATGGGATTCTAAAGATGATAAATGTATTATATTTATGCATTATGATTTAATCCATTAAGTTAGTTTTTTAGTTTTTAATCGTAAATAGTTAAAAACAAAAAATAAGAAGACATAAAAAAAACGTTTTAGTTAAAAATAATTTATAATGTACGTAGAATTTTAAAATAGTCTCATTAACTCAGCATAATTGCACGTATTTCAATCGACTAATTTGCAATACGTGACTATTGAACACATTCGTAAATAACATATTCTCTTTCTCTCTTTTTTTTAAAAACGTTTATTGTTCGAGTGATATATTTTCTTCGTTATTCGCACAAAGATAAATACTTCACGTTTTTACGTACTACCAGATATACACCATCTATGCCGTATGTTTTCTTTGTTGCATTTTATCGATAAAACAAGTTTATTAACACATTAAAAACAATTTAACATTCCACAAGTATCAGAATAAAATAAAATTTCATTTATAAATATTATTCGAACATTTCGAATTCTATGCGAATGTAATTTTGATCAATTGTACTAACATGTGTCGTAAATAACAAATAAAATCATAAAACCAACTGTATTCCAATCTAAAAAAAAATCATTCGATATTAATTGTTCACCAAAAATGGTTCTTTCTTGATGACAATATAATTTCGATCAATTGCATTAACATATTTTGTAAATAAAAAGTAAAATCATGAAACCAACTGTATTCCAATCTAAAAAAAGAATCATTCGATGTTAATTGTCCACCAAAAATGGTTCTTTCTTGATGCCAATATAATTTCGACGAATAAATAAGAAATAAATTCGAGAAACCAACTGTATCCCAATTTAAAAAATTGGATGTTATGTCTTGCTCACCAAAATGATTCCTTCTGATCATTTTTCTTACACCTGCCTTGATGAATCTCCACAAATACACATAAACGTAATACATACATATAAGAGATAAAAGTAAGTACTCGAATACAGTAGGCTCTCTCTTTCTGTCGACGCCAATGTACCACAGCGATGTACGTTGTTGAATTTTTCGGAGAACGGGTTCACAATAGCGGCGCAACGAGCAGAAAGTTGGTGAGTCAGCTTCCATTTTTCCCACTCTCTTTTCCTCATCCTCCATATTCCCTTCTCTTTCTTTCTTTCTCATATACACAACACACAACACATACATATTTACAATTACACATTCTCATTGGTAACCGGCTTATCCTGTCCTTGTTTTACTCTTTTGGCCGATGTTTCTCCCTCTTACAGGTAACCGGCTTCTTCTTGTCTTCTTCTATCTTTTACAACTCAACTGAAAATCCTTCCTTTCCTTCTCACTCCATACATACATATATACACACACATTTATAAAACTCCTTCTCTCTCTCTCTCTCTCTCTTTTTATCCCGGTCTTTCATATTTCACAAGAGCTACACTCTATAACTCTGGTGAACAACGACCACTAGCATGCGATTTTATCGGCGACCTGTCAGTCGCTGATCGAGCTTACCTTTTGCACGTTCGATCTCTGAGATCCTTACTGTCATCTTTGTTTTATCATAATTCATCTTTCTTCATTTTCTACCATCGTCCTTGGATTTTTAATAATTATCATCCGAGAAGATTGATTGAGAGGTATACGCAAGTATTTCAATTAATAATGAAATTTAATTGAACAGTTTTTTAGTGTACATTTTAATCGATCTTGGTGGTGTCTGCTGTGTAAATTCTAGTGAGATTTGTGTGCGAGTTAACGAATTATTTATTAACAATAATTGATACGACACGTTCATTATAATTACCTCCGTTTCTTCAGTTCCTTTTTTTCTTCTTATTCTTTTTCTTCTTCTCTTATGTCTTATTTGTCTTGTTATGAGTTTTTTTAATTATGCAATCGTTGCAAACATTGAAATATAATCGCGGAAATGACTCGGATAATGTCATAAGATTCCGATCCACGAATGTTTATGTGTAACGGGTGTTGTAATCGACTGTAATCTAACGGTTTGGAATGACTTTCGATGGTTGTAATTGATCAAAAGAGTTTTTTCTATCGAAAGGAGTAGTTGATTCCTGAGGTGATTCGCCTTCTTCGACGATGACTCATTCTCTTAGAAAGTTGAAGGAGTATATTGGTCACTGATCTACTTGAATCGATCGATAGATCCATCGATTTTATATCCTTTCATTAGCATTCTTTTTTCAACCTGGTAAAACTTGAAGATCTTTGGTCCTTGACTTGGATGAATCATCGTAGAATTCATGCACCTTTTGAAGAAAGAAATGAAAGGGGATGGGGGCGGAAGGGGGGGTTAGGGGGAAGACGCGATATTCTCATTATTTAGGTTAATGCATTTTAGTTGATATAATGAGTAACCGTCTTATCCTACGAGATACGAATAACAGTTATGATTAATCATTTGATATAATTTTCTTAAGTTTCTTCTATTTGCCGTAACTTTCCTGGGAAAGTCACGTAAATATTTTTTTAATGATTTTGAAAAAGAAAAGAAGAAAAACCCATAAACAGGAAAAAAGAAATAATATAAAAATGATAAATCGCGATTACTCGAGTTAGAGTTTATTTACTCATGGGTGCGTTTGTAGACACACTGATCTTTTAAGTCAACATTTATCAGAATTTTATTTCTAAATAAAAAATTTACTCGGTTAGCTAAGAGCGTTCAGCGATCAGATTCGGACAATGTAATTCGATCGGTGTACTCGAATTTCGTATTACGAATATTACGATAGTTAATATAGAAATAATAAATAACAATAATTATTAAACGATTGATATTATTATTTAAGATAGATGTGTAAAATCGTATCTATGTTATTTTTGTGTTTTTTTTTTGTTCTTTCAGGATTAATTCCTCTTGTTTAATTGAAGAAGAAAAGAGGGAATAATATTTGAAAACATGTCGGAGTATTGCGAATATATGTGGGCACCGAGTGGTCACGCAAGTACAACGCTTTCTCGGAGCATTTACCAAGAAGATGTGAGGTTGGACAAGCGAGACAAAAAGCTGGCCATTAAATCGGTTCGAGCGATCCTTCGAGAGATGCCGGATGTGGGTAAGAACATTTTTGTATACTACATTCAACTTCATATACGCGAAAATATATATTGGGTTGGTCAATAAGTTACGTAGTCATTTTTATTATATCTAAATAAATAATATAGAGACTCTTTATTATATTTTAAATTAAAATACATTTTCAATAAATATTTATAATTAAACAAAGCAGTATTAATATTTTTTACTCAATATGTTTAGTATTTTATATCTAAATAAATAACCCACATATTGTATTGCATTTTATATTAAAACATTTTGTAATATATTAATAATTAAACGAGCAACATTAATATTTTGGACTTAATATATTTGTATTTTATACCTAAATAGATAACACTATCACGTTTTATTAAAACATTTTGGCAATATATTAATAGTTAAATATTTTATATATTACAAAATATGAACAACCCTTCTTGGCCAATCAAATAATAATAATGTACAAATAAACAAAGAATATATTTTAGAAGAATAGTTAGTGACTAACTTGAAAAGCTTCGAATTTCCGGTGAAGTCTGGTTCGTGCCTTCCTGCCCGATATAATTCCGCGTCCGTATTCAAACTGTTTCCCGTTTCGCCTTGAGCATAACAATGACCCCGTCCCTTTATAATCCTTTTCATATTTTTTTTCTCTTCTCTTTTAAATTTATATATATTAAATATATATATATATGTGTGTTTCAACCTATCATTATTGACTTGTTCTAGACTTGAACTATTGTACGGACGAATATATTATGCGTTTCCTGCTTGCCCGGAAGTATCGAGCAGAACAAGCAGCTGCTCTAATAGCTGCTTATCAAGCTCAGATAGCACATCGGCAAGATATATTTGGAAATCTTACTGCTCGTGATCCTGCTCTTCAACGTGCCTTACGTGCTGGTATACCTGGTGTTTTACCTGCTCGCGATAGGTAAGTTTAAGATCTAATTTTATTTGCTTTTATTAAATCTACCATAAAACTTGTTGAATGTTATCAAAAGTATTATTTTGTAATATTTAAGATTTCTAATCATTTTTTTTATATCATAAAACTGAAATTGTATAATCCGGTCCTATAAAAATGATAAAAATGATAAAAATGATAATAATATCAAATAGTATAACTGGTAAAAAACTGATTCAATATAATTGGACCGTTTATTTTGAAAGTGGTATAAGTCCATTTTTGAAAAAAATAAGATATCACGTAATTCGTGTTTAATTTAATGTAAATTTTTTATGTATAATTAGTCCGTGTTTAATTTCTTAAAAAATTTCCATGTTTTGTACAATTTAAAATTGATCGGTAAATGAAATTGCATAATCATTGATTATGAAAGTAGTGTAAGTCCAATTTCCATAGAAA